>NC_080387.1:49560416-49711966 GCF_028751815.1 Salvia miltiorrhiza
CTATTGTATTTTTTTTATTTTACTATTTTTCTTTTACATTATTTTATATATAGTTTAGTCAAGTAAATATTATCATAATGAAAAGTAATAATTGATATGTACAAATGTAATATTTCAAAAATATTATATTTGTTATGCTTATTGTTCTAATGAAAAGTAATTACTATTTTTGTAATAAAAAGTAATTATTATTATGAAGAAACTCACAACAGTGTTTGTTTTTATTATACGGACTTTTACTTTTAGTTATTTGCTTAAGTAATAAGCTTTGTAAATAAAAGTAATTATTGATGTGAAGAAAAATAATATTATTTTCACTCGATTGTACTTATATTTTTAACTATTTGGCCAAGTATTTATTGTCGTCATAAAAAGTATAATTATTATTACAATGAAATGCAACGTTTCTAGATAATTACATTTGTTCACGATAATTCTTACTTTTATTCAAGTAATCATTGTCGTCAGAAAAAGTAACTATTGATATGATGTAATGTAATATTTCTGTATTATTACATTTGTTCACGATAATTGTTACTTTTATTTATGAGAATTTGTACATTTAGTTATTTGTTCAAATAAGTATTTTGTAAGTAAAAGTAGTTATTGATGTAAAGAAAAGTAATGTTATTTTCTTTAATTAAATTTCAAATTTCTTAGTATTTTGCACTTTTTTAATAATATTTGTATCACGATTTAGTATTCAGTGTCTAGTGTTCATGATTTTAGGGTTTAATGTTCATGGTTTAGGGTTTAGTTTTCAGGGTTTAGAGTTTAGAAAATATAATACTTTATATTGAATTATATGAAATACTTATATTGACATAAATATACATTTGTGCAAAGAAATGTATATATTAGGTTAAATAAAAGTAAATATTCTCATTAGGATTTAGTATTCTAAGGTTAGGGTTTAGTATTCAATGTTTAAGGTTTATTATTCAGTGTTTTCAAAATATTGAATGATAGGAAATATATACTTATATTGACATAAGTATACATTTATGCAAATAAATGTATATCTTAAGCTAAATAAAAGTATAAAAGTAATGTTATTTTTACTTGTTAGAATATGTAATTTTGTATATTGATGGGAGATTATGTGATGTCTTTTGGAACATTTTAGAATATCAATCTAGTGAACAGGATGGCTTCTTCTTTAGAGTGCGATTAGATAATGATGAGAGATTATGTGATGTCTTTTGGAGGGATTCGATGATGAGAGATGACTACATGATATTTGGAGATGTTTTGGTGTTTGATACTACCTATAGAACCAACAAATACAACTTAATTTGTGCACCATTTGTTGGATTAGATAACCATAAGAGAAATGTCATGTTTGGCTGTGCATTCTTATCAAATGAAAAGATTGAAACATTTGTATGGTTATTTGAAACCTTTAAGAAATGCATGGGGGGTAGAAGTCCTACATCATTGTTTACAGATCAAGATTTAGCTATGACTAAGGCAATTGAGAAGGTTTTCCCTCAGATAAGACATAGGTTGTGTATTTGGCATCTTCATCAAAATGCTCAAGCTCATTTGGGTAAACTAAAAAGTAATAAAACTTTTGTTGATGCCTTCCAAACATGCATAACATGTTGCACTGATGCATATGCATTTGAGGAAAAATGGAAATGAATGGTTGAAAAGTTTGAGTTGGAAAACAATTCTTGGATTAAAAGAGTTAAGGGAGAAATGGTCTAATGCCTTCAACAAGAAATACTTTTCTGCTGGAATTCTTTCGTCCCAAATAAGTGAAAGCACTAACCATGCATTAGGCTTCAAGTCAAGAAAGACAACAAATTTGGTTGAATCTTATGGAATTTGGAAAGAAACAATCAATCGTTGGAGATCGACTGAATTTAAAGATGAATTCCAATGCATAGTAGCTCAACCAATGTCAACATTTCATATGGGTGGAATTGTGAAACACGCTTCAGAGATATATACCCATGCAGTTTTTAAAGACTTTGAGAAACAGTTTATGAAATGTCTTTCTATTAATTTTACACTTTTAAGTGATGAAGATGACTTCAAGTTATATCAAGTACTGAAGGATGATGAGAAAACTTACAAGGTAAGTTTTTATTTCGGGATGAATCCTTTAGTGAGTTGCACCTACAACATGTTTGATGAGTGTGGGCTGTTATGTAGTCATTGTTTGAGGATATTACTCACCCATTCAATAGACAAAATACCAGAATGCTATATAAAAAGAAGGTGGACAAAGCTTGCAAAACAAACACTGTGAGATAAAACTTTTGAGCAACAAAGTAAGGGTGTTACACCTTGGAGTCATCAATTTGTTAGAAAATGCTTCAATCTAGCTCTACAAGTTCAAGGAAATGAAAATGCAAAAAGACTTGTTGAAGATGGGTTAGAATCTATAAGAATAGCTGCACTCGAAGAATTGAAGAGTGAAGTGTTAGAGCAGAATGAAGCTCAAGATGTTGACACATGCTCTGAATCTAGTATAAGTGTGAAAGGTCCTAACAAATTAGTCACAAAGGGGCGGAAGCAAAGGATTAATTAAATGACACTTGGAGAAAAATAAAAAGAAGAGAAGTAAGACTGTTGGTGAATCAAGCTCACATCAACCAAATGAGTTTGGAACAAAAACACGAAATCCACATTTATTTTAGGTAAATGTATTTAAATTTCATTATATATGTTTTTTAAACGTTTGGTTTTGTTTCTAAATAAATTCAGTTGCATTGTGCAGGGAATACTTGGTAGCTCAGACTGCACAGGTATTTAATTATTACTTTCAACTGAAAGTAATAATTGTTGTCTCGTAAAGTAATAGTTAAATTCATTGAAAGTATAGTTCTACAATAGTTACCTTTATTCAGTACAATATATATTTTTTATAGGGTTAATAGCCGGAAAATACACGAACTATTTTGAGATTTGCATATTGCACATGACCTTCAAAATTAGCCCCAGAATACATGACCTTTCAATTTAATCGCAATTTGCACCCGCGTTGACTAACACTTTGATCGGTGGTGATGTGGCCGTCGGATTTTGTTGACGTGGATGATTTTCCGGTGTATGAATCGACGTCATTTTGGTATTACATTACAACACCAAAAACGACGTTGTTTCGTCGACTTAAATTTTGAAATCACCTCGTCGACACCCATTTTAATTAGGGTTCTTAGTTTTGCGGCTGTCCCAGAAATTTGATAGGAATGGCGTTGACTTGAAGGCCAAATCGCAGCGAGTAAAGGAAGAAGAAAGGTGTGAAGAGAGTTGAAGCCAAAACTGAGGCGAGTTGATACGGAGAAGCATGAGTTATTCTCGAAGCTCATCGTCAGTGGAAAGGTCGATTAATGGCGTGGAAAGGAGATGTTATCATAAAATTCCTGCGATTATGAAGACGTCTCACATTGAGAAGAATCCGGAGAGAAGGTACGTTGAATGTCGATGGAGAGCTGTCAATGATTGTACTTTTTGGGATTGGGTCGATCCTGAACTCACACCCTATTACAAGCGTTGTTTTAACAAAATGAGAAACGAAAGGGATGCTGCATTGAACAATTACAGTGGATTTGAAGGCCTTGAAGGTGATGGAGTTGAATCTTCCATGGTGAAGAACGAAGATGGCGCAGTTGATGTTAAGTTGCAAAGAATGGAAAGTAGAATTAGGGCTCTTACTTTTGCTTTGATTTTGGTCATCATTTTGTTCCTGTATTCGAAATTGTAGACTACTCTTTGGATGTCAATGAAGTATGACACTTTGTTCCTTTAATCGAAATTGTAGACTACTCTTTGGATGTCAATGAAGTATGGCATTTTGTTCCTGTATTCAGAATTGCATTGAAATGAAAGAGTGCACAAATTTGCCAAAACCATAACCTTCATTGATCTTGGGAAGCATACAGAAGTAATAATCACAGTTATGTTCGGCAAAAGCTAAGACAAAATGGGGGATTATAAACTTGTTTATCCCTGAATCTACATCACTTCCAAAAGACAAAAACTTTAAATTCCAGAAGCTAATCACAGTATTTAACATGCATTTACATCACTTTCAAAAAACAAAAACTTGAAATTCTTCTTGCTTAATTCATTTGTTGCAACTCTCTTGTGTTGCCTGCCCTTCTATCACTGAACTCCCCGACCCTTGGCCACTTTCACCTCCAGGAGCCTTGCACCTTGCACTTCCCCGAGGTCTGCCTCATGCACCACCCCGAGGTCTGCCCCTTGTCATTCCAACTGCTCCATCATTTAAGGGTGTAACACCCATTTGAAGTGATGCCTGCATTAATGAATGAATTCATCCGCTTTTTTGTTATAGTAAAACAATATAATTACACAAAAATTGTAGTTCAGTAATGTCACACTTACCCGAAAGTAGTGATTGCCATTGCCTTCATTGATATAAACTCCACAGCCAGTCATTGCAATTGCCTTCTCCACTGCAAGTTGCTTCTTATCTGCCTTCGAAAGCATGAGCCTTTTCCCCTTGTCAACTATTGGAGCAGTAGGATTCCTTGGTCTTCCTCTTTTCCCCTTTTCAGTTGTAGTCTTCTCAACCTTTTCCTTCTTGCACTTCCTATTATTATGGCCCTTTTCACCACAATTCCCACAAGTCATCACAAGCCCTTTCCTTTTCAGTCTGTTAGGGTTTTTTGGATCAACTTCAAGAGGATCCCTAACCCTATTCTTCTTGGGTCTCCCGGGCATATTTTTTCACAAGTGGAGGCTTTATTTTGTCATCCTCGCACTGTGGCCACAACATCTCCCCATTCAGAGGCTCCAAAGCATATTTATATGCCTGCAAATACCTATCAACTGTGTAGTAATCACAGACATAGGTTGATGGTTACTCTTTCAAATACCTAATAGCACAAACAGCATGCTTACATGGTATACCCGTGAGCTCCCACATCCTACATGAACATGTCTTTTTAGGTATGTTCACCACATACTTCTCCCCAGAATCACCAACTTCGAATTTATCATGAAGTGCAGGTAGGGGGTTCATATTTCTAGCCTCATACTTTAGTGTCTCAAGCTTTTTGTTTATCATAGGGCAAATCCTATCAGTATACTCAGCCATATTATGTAGTTTCTTCACTTGTCTTACCATCAGTGATGTCCTAATCTCTTCCATCATATGTATCGAATGTCTACCTCTAGCACTAAGTATCCATCCGTTGAACGTTTCACTTATATTATTATCTACCATATCAGACTTAGTAATGCATGATAAGAAAGGCTTACAGAATTTAGCCACCTCCCTCCCAATGAAATCTTGATAAGCTCCAATACTTTCACTCTTCATCTCTTCAAGGACCTTGCTGTACTGCGGCACCGTAGTTGATCTCACAGCATTCCAAAATAAATTCTTCAGTGTTGCTCATTTGTTTTCCTTCTTCCAGTTCATGTATACGTGCCGAGCACAATTCCTGTGCTCGGCCCTCGGAGCATAAGTACTGACAACATTCATAAGTCCCTATTATGAAGTATTATAACTCATTAGAATACCTTAACATAAATGAAACACAATGTGAAATTAACAAGAAATACAAACTTACTTTTTGTTGATCACTTATGAATGTGTAGTTTTCTCCACTTCCTATATCCAAATCTTGCACAAGCAACCTCACAAGCCAACCCCAGTTAACCTCATTCTCAACACTCACTGCTCCCCATGCTATAGGGAACATTTGATTGTTCCCGTCCTTCCCAACAGCACACATAAGTATACCCCCTAGATAGGTCTTTAAAAAGCACCCATCCAACCCAATCAAAGGTCTACAGCTCTCTTTAAAACCCTTCCTCAAAGCACTGTGACCTATATAAAGACACTTGAATACACACTCACTGCCAACCACAACCTCATATGTACCCTCTGCATCTACCCTCTTCAACTCAGCTATGTATCTCCTCAGAGAGGCATAGTGATCCTCAACTGACCCCCTGACCATTGTTAAAGCAATTTTCCTTGCCTTATAGAGCATGTCTCTACTACAATCAGTAGCAAACTTGTTAGCTATATCCCTCCTCAATTCACTTATGTTCCAATCTGGTTTCACTCTGAAAACAGGCAGATATCTTTTGGCTATCCATTTGGAGCTAAGTAATTTGTTCCTTGTAGCCCTCTTACATGTACACTCCCCACCTAAAGACTTCACCATGAAAGACTTATCCTTTTGACAAACAAATGCATAAACTCTCCAGGTACATGGAGGCTTACAAATAGCATCACACTGGTCTTTTGATACTCTCCTAAACCGAATAAACCTCCCATTTGCTATTGTCCAGCTTGTTAATGCTTCCTTACACTCATGCCCATATGCAAATCTTAGCCCTAACTTGATATCAAGCTCTTTCTCATCAGATTTTGGATCATACCTACTCTTTTTCTTCTTAGATCTAACCATCTCCCCTTCACCCTCACTCTCACTACTATTAACATTATCATCAGATTCCCCATACTCTGATAAATTTTCTTCCTCCCTTTCAGGCTGACACTTCTCCAATAACTCCCCAACCCAAGAACCCTCCCCACTTTCCTTCTTTTTCTGTCTAACATCCAAATATTCTTCATCATCAACACCTTCCCCATGTGGATCATCATCCACATCAGTTTCTTCCTCATTAGAAGGATTGTATTCAGTCTCAGAGTCACCATTGTCTACTGTTCTATCCCACCTTTGAAGCCCCCAATATGTTCCACTAAGATCATATGTAGGTACATCAGCGTTGTCCAGTATCTCTTTAAGAGAAGGCTGATAATCCACATCATCTGCCCCAAACACTGCCCCAGAACCATCACCATCATATGCCCCAGACTCTAACCCATCATCTGCCCCCGAACCAACCCCATCATCTACCCCAACATTTGACCTAATCCCACCCTCCACAAAAACATTTAAAAACCTGTATGAACTACTTAGGAAGCTCAACATCTCCATAACCTCTTTATCAGTTTTGATTACCTTTTTGACATATGACTTAGGTTCTACATATAGTAACTTACCCCATTCCGAGCAACCTAAACCCTCGACTAATCTTTCAAATAAAAAAACCCAAACTTGTCTTCATCTAGGTCAGAAAACACTACCTTTTCCCCCCCAGAATAGGCATTAAGGCCATGTACTTCCTTAAAGCTTCCACCGTGATGTATAAAGAGGGTGAAATTGCAACTGAAAAAAAAATATTATTGAAAGAAAAAAGCAATCAGACGAACAAAAATCATCGATTGAAATAACTTACTTGTCACCCGTGTCTCCAACTTTAGTTTCTCAGATGTGCTATCCAAACGTCGTGTTTTCCTTTCGGCTAAATCCCTCTCCTTTCGTCTGAGGCGTTCTACCGGAATCGAAGCTCGTCTTCGATGGTGTTCTATATTCCTTCGTCTGTGGGAAATTAATTTATCAGTTAGGGCATTTTAATTGGGAAATCAGATATGTCTTCTAATTAAAACGCCTAACGACGTCGTTTTAAAAGCGTGGCATTCCACTGTGTAAAAAATGCCAAGTGTAATGCCACGTAGTTTAAAAAAATTTCCACGTCATCGCCGGTCAAACATAAGAGTGGTCGGAACTTTCGCCGGGTGCAAATTGCGATTAAATTGAAAGGTCATGTATTATGGGGCTAATTTTGAAGGTCATGTGCAATATGCAAATCTCAAAATAGTTCGTGTATTTTCCGGCTATTAACCCTTTTTTATATTATAAAGTTTATATGAAGTGACATAGCATGTGTTAGAGCACAAACATTTATTTTTATTTCTAAATAAATTCAGTTGCATTGTGCAGGGAATACTTGGTAGCTCAGACTGCACAGGTATTAAATTATTACTTTCAATTGAAAGTAATAATTGTTGGCTCGTAAAGTAATAGTTAAATTCATTGATTAACAAAATAGAATTTAAATTTCATTGTGTCATCCAGTGAGCCGCGTCACGTTTCTGGTGACCGGAAAATAGATGCGGAATATATTTGATAAAATCATGATACTTTGAAGGTTTAAAGAGCATTTTGAAACTTCCATGATATTTTTGATAAAGCGGAAATAGTTCAAGGTTTAATATGATATTTACCATTTTTTTTAAAAAACTAACCGTATTAAATAAAGAAATTTAAAGGCCGCACCACATGGAACTCGAATACAAGATCTTTGGCCTTAAGCATTAACCAATTACTACTCGGCCAAAACACGTACACCATACTATCTATTATTAACATACATATAGATGTTCATAAATCCACATTTTTTTTTCGGGAGACTTCAATAATTGTAAAATCTAAATAAAAGATTATATACATGTTTATGTGAATTTTTTTCTATTAATTAATATTTACTGTATTTACTATTATTAATGTTTATTTTGAAATATTCTGAGTTTTTATTGAGATGGATAACTAATTATTGTAACAACTTATATTTAATTATTTAGAATTTTATAAATTTAAATATAATTAAATAATTAGCGAATATTACTATTATGAATTTGAAATAAGAACAAATAGTAAAATCACTTTTAATTGGATTTGAGACGAATACGAGTATATAAACGAATTTCATAGTTCACAGATTGTATAATTTATCAAATTTAAACTTAAAAGTTAAAAATATTAACAAAATTTATATATAACAAACTAGTTATATACTATAGACATAGTATGTAATATAACAATTATAAATTCACCTGAAAAGCTCATTCAAAAATAGTAATACAATATCTGTGAATGTTAATTAATATTTCTAGTCACTAGTCATAAAACGAACAAATAAACATTTCGAATATCATCATCTATCAAACGCACCAAAATTATATACACAAATTTCAGTAAACAAAATAAATTGGTTACAGCACAAAGCCCTCACAAACCCTAGAATTACAAAAACGCCCGCTTCATTCATCTCTCCACAGATCACAAATCATCATCTTTCCCCAAATCTTCCTCCAATCTCCACCGTTCATTTTCCCGCACTCCTGATCTCCGTCGCCATCCACCGCCTCCGCCTCGATTCGATTGCCGGCCGACGAGCCTTCGATGTCTTTTCACTGAATTATCTATAACCTCTCGATTAATGGTCTCGTGATTTCTCCATGCTCACTCTTACCAAATTCAATTATTTTATTAATTGCGTTTCTTGTTATTAGCTGTTATTTTTCATTGAAGTTGGTGTATACTACATCGAGGGAGTTGGACAAGTATCAATCTTTTTCGTTTCTTGTCATTATCTCGAATCGAGCTATAAATTTTACAGTTCATGAACTTTTTATGATAGGTTAGCTGTTTTTACTCGAATTCTTGTTATAAAGTTGAATCTTGATTGAGAAATTAACTGCATTCCTGTTTGTTAGCTGCTTATCTCTCTCTTTTTGTTTCCCTGTAAAATTTTAAGAACTGATTGTTTCAGCTTGTGGAAGTGAAGCTCCTTAATGTTCTAAAATTTCAGTGAGAATGGACGGAATTCATGGAGAGGAACCGGGGATGATGCATTACTTGCAAGATCAAAATCATCATGGCCTGCATCATCACCATATGAGTAATGGTAACACCATTGATCAAGACGAGCATGGCGAAGAGAGCAACATTGTAACAACTGGAGGGGTAAATGAAGTCATGGATGGGGAAGTTGGAGCCAATATGGGAACCCAACCTGATAATGGCACAATGATTCCGCACGTGGGGGACAGCGAGAATAGTAATCAGCTCAGTCTTTCCTTCCAGGGTCAAGTTTATGTGTTCGACTCCGTATCACCTGAGAAGGTGCTATATTTTTTTAGGCTTTAACTTATTGGTGTTATAAATATAATAGTTTTGAATAATAAAGTACGAAACATATGCTTGATGTTGGTGTGATGCTTATCTGCCGGTGCTTGTGCGTTTCCATGTATAAAATGATCTGGCTTCTTTATATATTTGTGCGTGGCAGCTTGCTTTCATGTGAAAGGTGATTTCATGCATAAGATAAAGATTTCTGTTATTGTCTGCTGTATTTATGTGGTGTAATATATCACTGCCAGTAGATGCGTGTGGTTCCAAGTACATAATAATCCAATTTGTTTCTCTATTTGTGCACCACATTTTAAGTGAACGGCGATTACTTGCAATTTGCAAAAGATAAAAATTTATTAATGTTAGCGGTTATAAACCGGACAAATGTTCTGTTGTCGGTATCCACCTATAAATTCTGTGTTTCTAAACTTTTGTGCATTACATTACATGTATATAAGACATATTTAGTGCAGACTATCTATGAAAATTAATGTACTTGCCTTCATGTCATACAATGAGTCTTTTTCTGATCTATTTCATATGAGAGGCATCTCTAGCATTACGTAATAACTTTAAGGTGACATCACCCTCACCTCATGTATTAAATTCTTTGGATATCCTTTCAGGTTCAAGCCGTACTTCTTCTACTGGGAGGACGTGAAATGCCTCCTAACCTTCCTAGTGTTCCAATATCTTCTCCAAATAACAGGGTATGTTATATATCCGATTGGCATTTACTATTTTGCTTGTTTCTATTTTATTGGAATTTGGGACCCTTATCACTTGGTATCTTCCTTCTCTTGTTGATAGGGTTTATCCAGTACTCCACAGAAGTTCAATGTTCCCCAGAGACTGGCTTCACTCATAAGATTCCGCGAAAAGCGGAAAGAGCGGAATTTTGAGAAGAAAATACGATATACAGTTCGGAAAGAAGTTGCTCTAAGGTATGGTAATTCCCTTGTAGTATATATCAATAAAGTTTTTAGCTCGAACTTGGAACTTTTCCAATATATTTGTTTTATTAAATATTTCTGCTTAATTAAAGGATGCAACGGAACAAAGGCCAATTCACATCCTCGAAACCGAATCAAGATGATAGTCCATCAGCAGTGGCAAACTGGGACCCAAGCTGGGGAGCTGATGGCGATGGATCACATGCTCAAAATATTTCGTGAGTTTAAATTGGACATATTTGTGCTTCACTTTCTATAGTGCTGATAATATGTTGTATCATCTTTTTTGTTCCTGCTCTCGTCCTTCCTGATCAACTTGTCTTCTTACATTTTGTTTTTAAGGATGTGCAGTTGGTTTGAAATATTGACTCCATTTTCATGTATCTTGACATTTTGCCTTCTGTTTCCACTTTCCACTATTTGATGTGTGTAGGGATGTTTGATGACTTGTAAAGCTTATATAAAACTTTCTCTGCTAAGTCTAATGATATATAAATATGATAAACAAGAGATTGGGGTGTCATTTTTCAACTATATTCCAGATTTTCTCCATATAGATACTTTGTGCGGACTTGGTTACCATTTTTTGAGACTATGAATTTTATCGTGCTGCTATTTCATGGAAGCTACTACTCTTGCTAAACCAAAACATGAAAACAGGTAGAATAAGGGATACTTATCTGTGGAGATTGATGTCTAAATGAGCAAAATGTTGACTTTGAAAGAGAAACATTTTGCAAATTGTTAAAAAGTTGACCGGTTCTTTTTTTCTCTTTATTAAGAATATTATCTTCTGTGTCGGAAATAAGAATTCGAGCACCAATTTGGGCATCTATCAGATGTGGCATGAGTATGTTTTAAACTAGACATTGCACTTTAATCACCTAAGGATCCAATCTCACATCTGACCTTGAGCTAGCTCCTTTTTCTACATTGATGTGTCAGTTGCCGGCACTGTGGTATCAGTGAGAAGTCTACTCCGATGATGCGCCGTGGCCCAGAAGGACCAAGGACCCTTTGCAATGCCTGTGGACTCATGTGGGCAAACAAGGTAAGTTAGGGGGTCCAGAAATTACATTATACTCATGTCTACCATATTACCTGTAAAACTCCATATCCCGTCTTTCTCACTGATATTGTTTTGGAGATATCTTCTACTTTGCAATTGTTATCATCGTGCTGCTAATCTACCAAACCCCAATAACGTGCTCCTTATTTGCACCGACTATATGTAGTACAGTGAACTGCAGATGCATCCTCCTCTCAACGATGAGTTTAAATGGAATAATCTTGATTTAGAGTTGAAATGTTTTAGTAGTAGGTGTATTAGCTGTTGCTGACTTGCTCAAGGTTGTTACAAAGTAAAATCATGTTCTGAATCAAAACACCCTAATTTTGGGTCACTTCACCGAAACTTTCGACGTTTCAGGGAACTTTGAGGGACCTATCAAAGGCAGCCCCACTGGGAGCCAACCCTCCGCGCAACAGAAGTGAGGAGGTACGATTTCTCAAAACCTTAAGAACCCTCAGCTAGTCTCCTGATCGATTCTTGCTAATCTAACGACACATTTGTCCTCCGCCTCTTGTGGCAGAATGGGAACTTTGAGGCTGAAGAAATGGTTCTGAGCGCCACCGGAAACAGCAATGATTCGTCGTGATGATCGATTCGTTTAGCTCTGTAGCACTAATAGAAATGACATATGTAACTAGCCTAGCTTCAGCTGTTTTTATGTAATAGGTGAAGTGGGTTTCAGACAAGGTCAAGTTTTTCCAAAGAGAATGCTTTTTTCTTTTGTATTTCTACATGTGATTGTTGTATCAGATGCTCTTTGAGTTTATAGTGGATATAATCTTGTAACATAATATATGGGGTTTTGCTCTGCCTCTTTTCTCGGTGTTTTTTTTTTTCTTTTTGTTTTTTGTGAATGAATCATTAATTTGGGAGATACTAATAGCCCAACTATGTATTAAAACTCGTCATCTAATAAGTGTCCTATTTTAGAATTCTGTGATTATTCTAGGTGCTGTTGTTTTAAGTGCAAATTTTTTAGTTGTTTGATTTTCATGCAATTATTTAAAGGTAAAACGAATAAATTTATTCATTTTCTTGATTTACTATTTTTGACGGCATTGGTCGCATTATTCGAGCACGAAGGATTTACTTTATTTTGTTGGAGAAGATGTTAAAATTACAAAAAGAGAAAAACACCAATAAAATGTAAATTAAAAGTATTTACCTTTACTACATCATACATTTAATGTGTCCCTATGTTTTTAGAAATGAATGTTATGCTACATGCTTTATGTGGGCACCTTACGTGAGTACCACTCACCTTTAGCCCTTGTTAGCATTATCTTTTTTGTTTTAGATATTTATTTTTATTTTAATACTTCATAAATTGTTATTAGGATCATTAATTTTATAAATAATAAAAAATTAAAGTTCGATTTGTTCATATTCCCTTTAACTTCAAATAATTAATAAAAAGAACAAATTAGACTTTGGTTTTTATGTTATTTATAAAATTAATGATCCTAATAACGATTTATGAAGTATTAGAATAAAAATAAATATCTAAATTAAAAAAAGATAATGCTAACGATGACTAAATGTGAGTGGTGTTTACATAAGATGCTCACATAAGGTATGTAGCATAACATTCCTCTGTTTTTAGATATTAATGTGGACTGAGGAGTCAACGTGAGCCAGCTTAATTTTTCGTTGACTTGAATAATACAAGTCTACGCTACATTATCCTAATGCAATTGGGCTTTTTTCTGCAAATTATCATACAAAAATCTTTTGTAGTCATACTAATTGTAAATCTATATTATATACAAAGAATTGTATAATACCATCAATTTATAGAATGACGTCTCAAAATCTATATTAATTAATGCAAGTATAATTCCTTTAGATTTTTATGAAGCCGGCTAAAATTTTCCTCGACAATATTTCCTCGAAGTACTGACGTGTCTCCCTCCCATTAGCTACCTTAATTAAGTATTTACTAATATATTAATGGAAGAAAAATCAATCCGTCCCTTCATTTTCATTTTCATTTTTTTGCTATTTCGATATTTTTACCAAATAAAGGAGGTTTATGTCCGCCGGGAGAAAAATCCTCCGCATCGGAAAATCTCAAAGAGGATTGCTCCATTTTCTGCAGATCGCTTTGAGATCTTCTTGATTTCTCCGTTGATTGCTGCTGTAATATCTTAATTTTCAATTGCTGCTGGATTTTTTTCATTTTTCTTTTTTAATTTTGGGGAAAAAGATGGCGAGGAGTAGATCCTCCATCAGCAAATGGAGGTTTCTAAATCCGGCTTACTATCTGAAGCGGCCGAAGCGTTTGGCTTCGCTTTTGATGTTGTTTGTCTGCGCGACTTTAGTTGTGTGGGATCGGCAGACTTTGGTGCACGAGCACGAGGTACATTTTGCATATCTTTTGCATTATTTTTAGGTCGTTTGATTTTGTTTTGATGTGAAGATGGTGATCTGAAGATATCTGGCTGTTTTGTGTTGGATGAATTTTGTAAGTGGGTTGGTGGTCGGGATTTTCTTTGTTGTTAAGGATGTGATGCAAACCTTATGTACGTTTATGCGAATGTTGCTGCTGCTTATATGGGGAGTGTTGCTCTTATGATGCTGATGCAGAGCATGATACGTGTTAAGATAGGGGCATCTTGTTTTCTGTTTAATTGAGCTAACGATTGACTAGTTCAAGAAAATTTCTGTTGATATGGGTGCTTACCAGCTGATGTTTTGGGATCTAATTCGATTAGATTATAAAAGGTGTCTTTTATGTTTGCACTTGTTTGGAAGGTTTAAATGCGAAACCTTTATGTTCTTTTGGGTGTGAAGTTCCAAATTGGAACGTTCTTGTCAAACAAATGGACCTTTTCAGTGACTGGTCAGATCCAGTCTAGTTCTATGATATTTAGATGCTTCATATACTGCTGCTGCTATGATGCTTTAGTACATTCTCCCACAAATTGAGTGAGTTTTATGATTATGTTAGTGGATGCAAGTGCTAATGAGAAGAAAAAAAATTACTTGGTTGGAGCTGTTTCGTAACTGAGTACTAATGTACTACAACAACATGTTGCTTTATGTGTTGGTTTGATTTTGTAGTGAATCTCAATATCTTATCTTTGTCTTGATTCCTTTGATGAAAATAATTACTTGTGCTATTGCTGCAATTAACTGCTTGTTGTATTACTGTCCAGGAAGAGTTGTCTAAATTGACTGATGAAGTCACTCGGTTGCATAATATGGTAGGTGTTTAATTTTCTTAGTTTATCTTTTCTCTTGGTGTCTTGGATGTTACTTTTTTATTGAGATTATTAATCATATTTCAGATTGAAGAATTAAAGGCTGGGCATAGTGTTGTGGAGAATGAAAATGTAATTGCAGAAAGCAGGAAAGTAGATGTTTCTGAAGACCCAATCGACATGGAACGAAGAGGGAAAGTTAAAGATGCCATGATTCACGCGTGGAGTTCCTATGAAAAGTATGCTTGGGGCCATGATGAACTCCAGGTATGTTTTTATTTGAATTTGTGGCTGTTCATGGATATGGTAATGCCTCTACAAATTGATTATACTGATGAGGATTTACGGTTGTCAGCCCCAAACAAAGAATGGTGTTGATAGCTTTGGTGGTCTTGGAGCAACTCTAGTTGATGCTCTAGACACGCTATACATAATGGGATTAGATGAGCAGTTCCAAAAGGCTAGAGAGTAAGTTCAGGATTCCCTTTATGGCCTTTATATTATGAGCAGTTAAGGTGGTTTTTCTATCTAAATATGTAAAGTTGATAAATATTTAGTAGAAACTCAAGCATCCATATAACCAAGCATGCCATCTAATATTAAGATCGATCTGCTGTAGTAGTACATGGCCCTCTCTGGAATAGAAGCGTGAAATCATGGGTTGATCATTACTATTTTTCAGATAGTAAGCATAATTCTGTTTTTCCTTGCACCATTCGGGATTTACATAACCATGTGCTTCTCAATCCGATTCCATAAAGTTGAGGTTTTAATTGGATTAGGGAATTAATGATATTTTAATTCCTTGCCTTTTGTGTTTCTACTTGTGAGAGACTTGACTGAAGTACTCAATTTTTCATGGGAGCAACAAACGTCACTGTTTGTTCCTATTATTCCTTATGCATAGCAATTTTGTTGTTGCAGGTGGGTTGCACAGTCCCTGGACTTTAACAAGAATTATGAAGCCAGTGTCTTTGAGACAACCATAAGGTTGCTTTATAAGGTTTAATATGTCTTTATATTCCTCTAGTTGATTTTCTTACCTGAAGTTGATCTTCAAATCTGCTAATGAATCATAATCATTTCACAAGGAAAAGAAACATTCCTGAATGCTTACTTAAATTGTACTCTTATGTTTGTGACAATCCAGAGTCGTTGGTGGACTTCTCAGTGCATATGATCTATCTGGAGATAAACTTTTCCTTGAGAAGGCAAGGGATATTGCTGACAGGCTGCTGCCTGCATGGGATACTCCTTCTGGCATCCCCTTTAATATTATCAACTTGGCACATGGGAATCCACATAATCCTGGTTGGACAGGGGTAAGTAATTAGTATTTAACTTAGGAATTGCATACTATGTTGCTTTGCTAATAAAAATTATCCGTGATTCATGTTTGTATTTCCATGGTTTGGTTTTATTGAACAGTGCTGCTGAGTTATTTTACAATCTCGCATGTAAGCGACTGACATAATTCTTACTGTAGGGTGACAGCATTCTGGCAGATTCTGGCACGGAGCAGCTCGAATTTATTGCTCTTTCTCAGAGGACAGGGGATCCCAAGTATCAGCAGAAGGTTTCAATCCCTCTCTCTCTCTCTAATACACACACACACACATATTTATACTCGTATAGTAATATCCATCCCGTACTTTACTTATTGACGACCAATGCAGATGGTTATGGAGAGTTAACTATAAATGTAACTTCATTGAAGCATTATTATGATGGGATAGTGCGTTGTGTTCATGGGGTGTAAAACTATATATATGTAATTTCAGGATACTAATGGCAGGCGATCGCTTTCCTGTTAAACCTTGAGAATTTTATTTCCTCAAATTGATTATGTGATGTTTCAGGTGGAAAATGTCATTATAGAGCTAAATAAAACCTTCCCACCTGATGGTTTGCTCCCCATATATATCAATCCACACAAAGGATCTAGATCGTATTCAACCATAACTTTTGGAGCCATGGGGGACAGGTATGTCCTTTTACGGATATGAATTGACACCTCCTATTTTAGAATATATTTTCTTGTCTGAGCACGGATCAATTATGATGGTCAAAGGTGGTTCTATAAGGTTTTCTAACATTTGACGGAAGGACACGGAACTGTGCAGTTTTTATGAATACTTACTCAAGGTCTGGATACAAGGAAATAAGACCAGCACAGTCAAGCATTACAGGTAAATTACCCTAATCCAACAGATGTTTTATTCCACAGAGATACATATTTGTACATATATCACAGGTTTAAAACTATATGTAAGGCCTACAGTTTTGATGCACTTCATGTTTTACTCCTTTCAAGAACTTTCTGAGCAGCCACTGTTAAATATATTCCTAAAACAGGGAAATGTGGGAGACATCAATGATTGGTCTTGAAAGCTTGGTGCGGAGAACAACCCCGTCTTCTTTTACTTATCTCTGTGAGAAGATTGGAACATCTTTAATAGATAAGGTGGATTTTATAGTTTTTGGTATTAATAAGTGCATGATGTTTTCCTAACTTGTTGACTTTCAATAATTGATCTCGTCTATTATACATTTGCAGATGGATGAACTAGCATGTTTTGCACCAGGCATGATAGCATTGGGCTCTTCAGGTTATGCTCCTGATGAAGCCAAGAAATTTTTATCTCTGGCTGAGGAGGTAAACACGCCAAATTCTCACCGAAGCTTCTTGAGTGATAGGCCTGTGAGGTAGAGTGCCATCTACTGTTTTTATTGGATAATTTTGAACATCTTTGCAGCTAGCTTGGACCTGCTATAACTTCTACCAATCTACTCCGACGAAATTGGCTGGTGAAAACTACTTTTTCAATTCAGGGCAGGTGAGAGGATCTTTGATTTACTGTTTCTAAAATATTTCAAGAAATACTGAGTGTAAGGGATAATGTTTCTTTTCTGTTTTGTCTTCTTATATTTTAGGATATGAGTGTTGGAACATCATGGAACATATTAAGGCCGGAGACAGTCGAGTCACTCTTCTACCTCTGGCGTTTGACTGGAAACAAGACATATCAAGAGTGGGGATGGAATATCTTTCAAGCATTTGAAAAGAACTCCCGCACAGATTCTGGATACGTTGGATTAAAGGATGTGAGCATTCTTGACTTCATATAAATATTCTAAATCTTTCTTTTTCCTGTTATTTTAAAACTGAATATTCAGGAATATGCATATTTTCCCTTATGCGTATTATGACTTAGTGTTGCTAGAGCTCTATTTATATGCTTCAGAGTTATCGCTAGCCGTGTTAGGCGTCCTTTATATATGCCTGTCTGCGTTGGCCGTTAAATGCACAAACTACTTGTCTTCTTGAATGGTAATTTTTCCGATCATACCTGACTATTTGGTCTCTCGTTTCCCAGGTTAACACCGGTGTAAAAGATAACATGATGCAAAGCTTCTTCCTAGCAGAGACGCTGAAGTATCTGTACCTTCTCTTCTCACCTTCTTCAGTTATTTCACTTGACGAATGGGTTTTTAACACAGAAGCACACCCTATAAGAATTGTAACCCGGCATGACCATGCCGATGGGAAGTTGGGAGTCTCCGATGGTGACCATCTAGAAACCCGGTCACGTGCCAGGAGAGAAGGCCGTTTCCATGGCAACTAAGGTGACTTTAGATCTATTTCATTGCATATCATATAGGCTATAGCGCGGGAGGCCATAGCTACTAGATGTATTGAGGAGCGCTACAAAATTAATCGAGCATATGAAGAGACATCGAGGTGAAGAATAATATACAGGCTCATACAGATTTCTTTGTGCATTGCTTGGCCTCATAATAGAATAGCTTTTGATTTGTAACATAGAATTTCTAGATAATGTTGATGATTTATGACACCTTTTTTGTATGTTAGTGAGAAATGTTACACAAATCTTGGCAAGAGAATGTATTATTTTGGAGATGGCTAATGTTTCAGAGATTTTCATTGCTTGAAGTTGAATTTATATCTACTTCAACTAAACCATTAATTCAAATCGAATGCCATCACCTTAAAATTTCAACACTTTTGGATTTTGCAGATTGTTTTATTAGGGAAAATCAAAATACTATATTTTGTCACAGTCTTACCCTTTTTTCAATAATGTCAAAATTTTAAAATTTTGGCAAATTAGTAAAAACACTTCAATATTTATTCAGTAGTGTCGTCATACCTAAATTCCGAGAATTGGAAAATCAATGTGGCGCGAAATTTGGGACTCGTGAATTTATTGAAAAAACTATTGTAACATTATATATTAATTTGTCAAAAAATAGATTGCTTTACATTATTTTTAAAAAATGGCAAATTATAGGTTGAGCATAAAAGAGTGGAGGTCAATGTCATGTCATGTCATTTTCTTGGAATAATATATAAATATGTACTATTAGAATGTTTATTTGAAAGTGAAGTTTTAATCGTGATAAAATTTATTAAGCATCATTATTTCTAACAATTATACTACTCACGTACTACATATTGAACAAAATAAAAATAAACAAGATTTTTAATAAGCATGATTTATAAGTCTAATTATATAGCACACATTTTTTTAAGTAGATTTTTGAAGCGTATATATGCCCACAATTTTATAGTGCAATTAAACACTACCAATTTTACTCAGCTGAGAGAGAGTAGTGACTGAAGAATATGCTTTTCCTCCACAACTCCTCCGCCGCCCGCCGCCGGTAAACGTCTGAGCTTGACGGCAAAACCCTAGACTCTTTTCCGCTGGGAAGAAAACCCACGGGCCTCGCATTTGCCCACGTCATGCGTTAGCTGAATTCTCGATTTATTTTAGCTATTACTGTTACTACTATTTTCGAGCAGTAATGCGATCGTCTCTTCTTCTCTCTCGCCTCCGCCATGAACGAAGCCGTCAGTTCCTGTTCCGCTGCACCATTGCTCAGTTTCATGCCCCTCTCTCGTCGCGCGAGCCGGAAAAGGAACATACTAATTTGCAAGAAAACAAAATTGTTAATTCTGATAATGATTTTTCTTGCCCTCATGGGCGCGCTCAACGGCGGCGTTCAGCCGCAATCTCAAATTTCTTAGCGGCGAATTCTATGCCGAGAGTTGTTCCTCCGTCTAACTCGATTTTGCCCTTCACACGAAGTCAGTGAATTTTTTGTTCCTGTTTCTCGCTCTTTGTGGTTTGCGATATTGTGATATTGTAATTTGATAGTGGTATTGTATGCAGGTTTTTTCACGAGGGCTAAAAAGATTGAGAAGATTGCATCTATAGATCATGGGTATTTACTTTTTTGCTTAATCTAGTTTTTCTTGCTTTCGAATTTCTCTCTCTTTTTTTTTTATTGAAGTTGGATAGAGTTTCTTGACTTCCAAAGTTAGGTCATCACATTTTTGGAGTTTGAGGATAAATAGGCAGAATGTGAGGTGGATTATGAAAATTTATTATTTACTTGTGTATAGCTCTAGTGAAGTATCTCTTTAAGCATTCTTGTTGCTTTCCCCACGCCTCTTGAAGGAGTCATGGCAAAAATAGCTTAGGATATCTCTGCTTCCTCAGCTACTTTAGGTGTTTAGCATAGTTCGAACTTCGAACGAACCTCTTCCAGTGTCGGGGATATGGGATGTTCGTTAACCTATTTGAGTTTTTGTTCTGAACGCATCCTCTTCTTTTTACTGGTCGATGTTTTGGTTTGTTTTCTAATATGACATTGTTCCTTTAGCCAGCGAGCAGTCACAACTGCACTCTGGTGCAACTTTCTTGTTTTCTCTCTCAAATTTGGGGTCTGGTTATCCACCTCGAGTCATGTGATGTTGGCGGAAGTTATTCATTCAGTTGCAGATTTTGCAAATCAGGTACTTTGTTTGCTGTCTGAACGACATTCTCACTTTATTGTCAGCGTTTTTACCTACCTATGGTGCTGTGAATTTGATCTATGGTTTCCTTGTTATGACTCGCAGGCTCTTCTTGCTTATGGCTTAAGTAGCTCACGCCGGGCACCAGATGCTCTCCACCCGTAAGGCTTGCTCTGATTCTTCCATCTATATATCGTAAATAAGTTGTTAGCCTCATGCAGAGAGTTTAATGTAAGGTTTGAGGTGTCTAAAAATTATAAGGACCTTTTCCAAGTTTTTTGTAAAAAAATCTCTGTGCTTTTCTTTGTAGTGTACCTTTAAGCCTTGACAAGACTTATCAACTTTAATTGTTTTTGTTTTTTATGTTATTTTTTTGTTTTAGTATTAACTTCTTTTTATTAGATCTATTTTATTATAGTGTAGTAGATTTGTACTTTATACATGTCATGACGTGGGGCTGAATCTTGTTTATAATTATATCTCAGGTATGGTTATTCCAAGGAAAGATTTGTGTGGTCTTTAATTTCTGCTGTTGGTATATTTTGTCTTGGTTCTGGTGCTACGATTGTTCACGGAGTTCAAAATTTATGGACTGCTCAGGTAACAAAACTTTCAAGCTCAATTTGTAACACCAAGTGTTTCACTGCATTGCTTTCTTTATGCTATGAAATGGGGCTTTATTGATTGATATTATTTTCTCTTCAGCCCCCTGAGCACATTGAGTACGCTGCTCTCGTGATTGCTGGTTCTTTCCTTATTGAAGGTATTAGTCTTTGTTATTTGCTAAGACTCAGAGAGCTTCTATCGTTTATCTGCCATTTCCACATTTCCTTCTGAGTGAAGTGAATCTTTCTCAGGTGCTTCCCTCATTGTTGCCATCCATGCTGTTAGGAAAGGTGCCGCCGCAGAAGGAATGAAAGTGAGGGACTATGTCTGGCGTGGTCACGATCCAACAGCTGTTGCTGTCATGACAGAGGTGATGGCTTGTACATTTTTAGCCATTCCTGTCTTTTTTGTGACTTCAAAATTTATACTACATTAGAATACCAAATTTTCTTAGTGTAATGCCTGGGAATATTTTGAATGACAGTTATATTTCAGTACAATGTATTTGCTTATGCTTGATAACATTGATTAAAGTTTAATTTAATCAACTTGACGGATATAATATGACAATGGAGTCATGGAGATCATACATAATTTGCTATCTTCTTCTCAACTAAACTGAATGAAATAGAGAAAAGGAAGACTTTTGAATAAAAAATCTAGCAGTCCTTAGACGCTACTGCTAAAAGTTTAACCTTATGTACAATATTTAGGGAGACATTCTTCTCAAGCTATTTACATGCTTTTAAACCCCTTCTAATGAATGTTAAATCATGTGCATGGTTCAGGATGGTGCTGCTGTTACTGGCCTTCTCATTGCCGGTGCATCGTTGGTGGCTGTGAACACCACAGGGAATGCAATTTATGATCCTATTGGTTCAATCATCGTAGGAAACCTTTTGGGAATGGTAATGTGTTCATTGATTTTTCTGCTACAGACCATAAATGTCAGTATCTTTTAACAAACTTCACCGTATGAGCTGCCTATTCTGAAGTTTTGAAGAGATAACTGCATGTTTCGGTTGAAAAGAAAGTGTTTGGAACTATTTCTTTCTATAAAAAATGGTTATCAGGGCGTAGTCGAATGGAATTAGTTTTGTTTCAATGAAGTGCTGCTTTAAGTAACATTGCCACTTCTCTACAATAGACGACGTGTTCTGACGAGTGTCAATCAGACATTTTCTTTAACTCTTCAATGTAATTATTAGAATCTTGCAGTGTGATTGTACTTTCTTTTTGCGTCGAGCTTGCTGATACGTTGAAGAATGGTGCCTTTCTTGGACCTAACTCAATGACAAATATAATGCAGGTTGCAATATTTCTGATTCAGAGGAATCGTCATGCTTTGATTGGCAGAGCGATTGATGATAATGATATGAAAAGAGTGCTCCATTTTCTTAAAAATGACCCGGTACCGCCTCATGTCACGCCCACGTTGCTAATTTGTTACGAACAACAGATTTTTAGTGTTTACAACTGACGTTTCCTGCTGTAGGTTGTGGATTCAGTGTACGATTGCAAAAGCGAGGTGATTGGACCAGGGTTTTTTAGATTCAAGGCTGAAATAGGTGACAGATTGAACCATATGTTCACAATTCATATAACTTTTGGCACTACAAAAGTTGTTGGAATTGCATAAAATAAAAGTTTTCTCACTTCCCCCAAATGCCTCGAACTCAATTGTATTATCATATGATCTTGTTGCAGACTTCAATGGCGTGGTATTGGTGCAAAACTATCTGAGCAGAACTGGCCGCGAAGAGTGGGCTAAACAGGTAACTCCATTATTATTTTCCCTCGATCAATCATATTCAATAGCAAGTTGCTATACCGTTGATTCAGCTGAGCCCTTCTTCTTCTACTCATGTTTTGGGCATAAATGATAACTTCACTGGTTCATCAACCAATGTGTTTGTTCATGTCATGAAACAGTTCCGGGAGGCTGCCAAGGAAAACGATGACTCTACAATGTTCAAGATCATGTCAAACTACGGTATGGGATGTCGATAAAAAGGCAACTATTCTTAGATAACTAACATCATAGAGTGCAGAAGGTTTAAAAAATAAATGTGAAATTGTGTATAATGACAGGTGAGGAAGTGGTGACAGCTCTTGGAAGTGAAGTCGATCGCCTAGAAAAAGAGATTCAAGAAATTGTTCCTGGTATTAGGCATGTTGATATTGAGGCACACAATCCTATTGTTCCTCCTTCACCTCCACCACCATAGTTGCTCACATTCTTGCTTTCTTTTACAAATTGTAACCATATATGGAATCTCTTCACCAAATCATATACTATTATATGTTGGCTTTTTGGGCTATATGAGAGAGGGGGATGTGAATAGTACTGGGATCTTTCTTGTTAATATAAGTCTTGAGGGCAAATGTTCAGTTTCTGAAAACCAGTTTAATTTGAATTTTAGTTTCTTACTATAGTCTGGTTTTGCTTTACCATATTTGTATTTTTTTCCTACACTTGTTATACCTTTCAAAACTTGTAGCAATAGTAATTGATTTCATCCTACCAAATCCAAATTTTAAGCATCAAACTGATATTTGGATGCCGTAGCAATCCAAATTTAAACATCCAATAAATGTGCGTAGAATTGTGATCGCTAAATATATAAAAAATTGTTTTTACAATTTTAAATGATCATAACTTATTTATTTTAAAACCATTTTTTTATATATTAAATTAAAGCATTTGTTGCGCATTTTAACTTTTTCTTGGGACGAAATTGTGATATTTAACTTACGATATATATTGAATGTATTTTTATTATCAAAATAAGTATTTTTTTACAAAAAAAAATTATATATACGGAATAGAAGAAAATAAACTACTAATTCATGTTTGACCAATAAACTAAAAATAATCATGTTTCACCAATATTAATTGCTGAAATTAACTTCTAAGAAAATCAACATCAAAATTATACAAAATTGCCATCAAAATTGATTTCAGATCGAAATTATATTTTGAATATATTATAGATATCTTGTTAAAAACAAAAATAATGAAAAATAAGCAAAACATAAAGTTATAAGGAAAAATCGTGTGTTGAATATTGTGACATTGGACAAGCGCTAAAAAAATATTGTGACATCGGATGAAGTTGCGAGGCAGCGTGGGAAAAAAACCAATATATTTTCTTTTTCTTTGGATTCAGGACGAGAGAATTGAGTATTGAACTAACTCCAGTTATTAAGAAGATGAATAGCGTCAAACTAAAAGATTTGTGGTAAATTAATTTATTAAGTAAAATAACATTATCATCAGTCGGAGGACTCGAGATGCTTAAGCTGATGCATTTTCCAAATTTGTGTTGGTGCAGTAAGTTCCTCATAGGAAATTGATTGAAGAAGGGATTTGGGGGGAGTTCAAGTTCATCAATTGAAAACTCATGGAGATACAACGGTAAAGTCAGTGTCCTCAACAATATCATCATAAAATCCATGACAACGACCAACTAAAAAAGATAGGCATCACGGACACTCTCATCTAAACTCATTTGGGGAAAAACAATGTGGCGTTGCTTATTTCTGCCTTGAGGAAAATGTTGCCTTCAGACATAATATAACCTCTGCTTTTCAGCTTCTTTCAAAGATACATCTCTCTGTAGATCATGCATTTTGCACTACTTTATATTCCCAAGTTTCCCCAACTCATTAACTAGAATGAGGTTTATGTCAACTAGCTCCTTCACATACTCTTTTGGCAATTGTTGAATTTTCAAGCTTTTATTGATAACAGGTTTAAGAAATCCTTCATAAACCCATCGCTTGATGAGATCTGAGACTGATTTTCTCATCTTCCCCAAACACTCCCATATACATAAAGCAAGGCTTCAGATAGGCATGCAAATGGTCATAGCTCAGTTTCAATATACTCTCAACCAATGATCATCACTCTCAGAATTCACTATTGAGCTTAAATTTTTCTCTATGTGCTCCCAATATTTCAGTGTAAGTTCGGACTTTGCCAAAAGACCACCAATCACAGCAATCGACAAAGGAAGTTCATTACACTTTTCCACAATTTTCTTTCCAATTTCCTCGAGTTGAGGAAAAAAAACCTCATCCCCAAATACTGTTTTGGAGAACAAATTCCAGCTACTAACATCATCTAAAAATCTCATACCAGCCAAGTTTGACAGCCTAGTTGTTACGATTATTCGACTCCCATCATTGTAATCGGGAAAGAAAAACCTCATCTTGTCCCACATCTCTACACTCCGCATATCATCCATTATAATAAGATTCCTCCTGCCCGATAAATATTGTGCAACTTTTCTCCCACCCGAATCTCGACTTACATGGTGAAGAACTTCTCTAACATTATAAGTTTGAGAAATTGTAGCCCAACCACAAATATCAAAATGCTCCTTAACAAGTGGATGCTCAAATATATGTCAGGCAAGAGTGGTCTTACCAATCCCGCCCATCACACGTCGTCAAAGCCCACCATTATGCTTTCCTTCACAGTGGAAGACGACGTCAAGGAGCCAGCCTGAGCCGAGGAAACCTTTCTCTGCACCTGCAGTCTCCATGGCTTCTTTCTTCATCTGATCCATTTCTTCTATCACCTTTTGTACATCTTGATACAAGTTGATCTGTTCATCATCGTGATTTGATGAGTCATTTTTCGGATGAAGAAACAGCTGATTTTGGCTTCTTTGGATCTGCTCTGCTGAACCTTCTCCAAAATATGAGATTCAATAGCATCTTTGGTTTCTTTCGATCTGCTCAGCTGAGCCTTGTGCACAACATGTGATTCGATAGCATCTTCAGCCGCATAAGCTGCATCTGCGATACGCATCTCCAGTGGATCAGCTTCATCTCCGTCAGCAACAGGAGACTTATAACCTTCAAGAAATTTCGGTTAGAGATTGAGCTTGGTGTTTGTCAAGAGAAATCGGTGGGGAAGGATGGTTCTCGATATCATCGATGATATGCATGAGAGAAACCAAGGCTGCATAGGCCGCCATGAACAATCTTAGTTGAAGGAAAAATTACAATGTAGTTTAGCTTTAGCAAAAGCAATGTAGTGTAACTCACAATGGCTAGCTTTCTTCTACCTTTCACAGTTATATTACTGCCAACAGCTAAGATAAGGTAAAATATGTTGGTTGGCCCTACGGTTTACTAGCTGTTTGACGTCGCCTAGTTATTCTTTTTAATATTTTATTTATTTTATTATTCTTTTTAATATTTTATTTATTTTATTATAGTATTATTTTGATTGATCTATTAATTAGGTAGTTGATTCGCAGTATTTATATTTTGTTTGGAATTCTATCTTCATCTTTATTCCTTTAAAACACAAGGATTCATCTTCAACCATAATTTGTTCGGATTTTATAATTATTTTTTGTTTTTAATTCTTAATTTAGTTAATAATTAATTAACTAAATATTGCATTTATTTCTTCTTCTCTTTTTATCATGACTTTACTGTATCACTGAAAGAAGAATGCTAAATTATTTGATGATTTAGCATTCTCTATTATATTATGTCTTGTTATGAAGATTAAGGGTTTGTATAGATTATTTTATTTTATTAAGTTCTGAATATTGAGGAAATATATATACATAAGGAAGGGCTAGACTAAAAATAGTTCTTAAATAAAAAAATATAAATTAGCTAAACTGTCTGAATTTTATGTAGAACGCGTATGAATTTGCTGTGTAAATTTCAGAATTTTGAAAATTAAAATTTTCGCTATTTATGGAATTCGAACTCAAGATCATGAATTTATCCAACAAAGTGATGAATCAACCGTAAACCTTAATGATCTAAAAGCTAAAAATGATGCATATTTTTTATTTTAAAATGCATTTTTATTTTAGCTCACCCTTATATCCATGTACTCACCCTTATATACATGTACGCTTGAAATGTCAGCCCTTAAACCCATTGAGTAGGCCCAATGAGCCCAAAGCCACCCAATAGAAAAAGGAGTGGGTCGGATCAGATTGCTAGAAAATAGGGTCGTTATTTGATAGCCTAGCCCAAATAAAGTTAGACGGGCCAACTTATAGATGAAATACGTGATGTTTATTTTTTTCTTTTTTAATTTTTTTAAAGATATCAATAATAGTTTCTACTTTCACTTTGTAATGACTCAAATTACCAAGTGACCTACGCTTCATTGTCGATATAATACGAGATGTTGTTTTTTTTTTTAAAAAGATTGAGCTAAATGTTGTTACTATAGTACTCCTCCATCCCATTGGACTTGTCCCATTTGGTTTCGGCACGGTTATTAAGGAGAGTATTAATAGTGTTAAGTGTGTAGATAAAGTAGAAGGGAGAAGGAGAGAGAAAGTGATAAAGTAGAAGGGAGAAGGAGAGAGAAAGTGATAAAGTAGAAGAGAGAAAATGATAAAGTGATAAAGTAGAAGTGTTATTTATAAAAATGAGACAAAATCAATGAGACAAACAAAAAAGGAATACGAGATAAGATCAATGGAACGGAGGGAGTATTTCCCTTGTTATTTTTGTTCTACATGATTAGTTGAGACGAGAGATATTAATTTGGAATATTTGGGCATTTTTGCAGTATCAAACAAAACAAATGGAATATGACAACTTGCCAACTTGCAATGCTTTCCAAAACTAATTTCACATCTACCAACTTATGAATCTATACATATTGCAACTAGGAATGCAACTTGGCCATTTCCAAGACTATCCACAGTTTTGAACCTACTCAGAAAGCAGAAAGTTTGGCACCAAAAATACGACAAATAAAGATTGATTGCTAACCATTGAGTTAGTATAAGAAGCTAAATAAGTCTATCAAATTCTTATCAAAATTCTCATAATTATACTCTATTTCCCTTCATCTGATATCGATCATGGCGGCCTACGCAGCCTTGGTTTCTCTAATGCATATCATAGACGGCATCGAGCGTCATCATTCCCCTCCAATTTCTCTCGACAAACAACAAATTCAATCCCTCACTGAAAATGTCACGTTCTTGCAGGAGTTTCTCGAAGCTTATATCTCCCCTGTTTCCGACGGCGACGAAGCGGATCCATTGGAGATGCGTATTGCAGATGCAGCTTACGCAGCTGAAGATGCCATCGAATCTCATATTTGTTGGAAATATGGTTTTAATGCCATATCTGGAAATTATTATTTAATTAAATATTTATTATTTAATTAAAATAATGATTGTATGTTAATCTACATCTCGAGTAGATCAACGTGATATACTTGAAGTCTCAAAACCGATTTCCGATGAGTGAGATATTGTATGTCAAAGTTTGGATGTTGAAGAGGGAAAATAAATGCTATCCCACATTGGAAAACATAGAGATGTTTTTCATGTATAAGAATAGCAAAGCACATGGAGTTGATAAATTGACTTGTGGGCTTGCTAGTGGGCTTGATCTAAGTACTAGCCTCGCGCGCACACACACACGCGCGCCGCCGCCGACGATCGATCGGACGGACGGACGGACGACGACGTGTACCCGGATCGTGTACCCGGATCTAACAATCGCAAGAAGATTATTTCTCTGCCGTTGATACACGTTCGAGAAATGGCTCACACCGACGTCAATATGGATGGCTCCACCACCTCTGCAACCATCGGTTCAACCACGTCGTCAATATTTTCCTCGTTTGCATCAACGGGGGCTTCATCGTCAACATCTAGAACTATTGGTCTTGCCGAGAAACCATCAACGTTCTCAGGCAAGAACTTCAAATATTGGCAAGAGAAGATGCTATTCTACCTCACAACCGTGGGGTTTGCCGGATTCTTAATGGAGGATAAACCTCCAACCCCGAGTGAAGGGGAAGGGGAGACAAGCCAAGAAATTCGTGCCGAATATTTGAACTGGTGTCGCGGCGACTACTTGTGCCGTAACACCGTTCTCATGTCTCTGGACGAACGGCTCTACCGTGTTTTCAAGGTTCATGAAACCGCGAAACAATTGTGGGAGGCCCTTGATCTAAAGTATCAAGTGGACAAGGCGAATACTACCAAGTATGTCGTTGCCAAATGGTTGGAATATAAAATGGTTGACTCCCGACCATTGATGGACCAAGTGGAAGAGTTCCAAAATCTTTCACATGAGGTTCAAGCCGAAGGGATGCCCTTGGCGGATGCATTGCTCGTTGCAATCATCATAGAGAAATTACCTTCTAGTTGGAGGAAATTTCAAAACCTTTTGAAGCATGAGCGCTCGGAGATGTCCGTGCCGATATTAATATCCAAGCTTCAAATGGAGGATCACGTGAGAAGTCGTGATCAAAAGGGAAAAGCTCCAATGGAGGCAAAGGCCAATCTCACCGAGAAAGGCGGCCCCTCCAACAAACGTGGTCGCCCTAACCCTAATAATAAGGGTAAAGGGAAGCAAGGCGGACATCAACCATCAAAGTTTGATGGTGTATGTTATAATTGTGACAAACAAGGTCACATGGCTAAGGATTGCCGCAAGCCAAAGCGGAAGAAGGCAAAGAGCAATGTGAACAACGTCGAGAAGGACTTCGACGATTGGAACCACGATGACTTTGCTGCCATGATATCCGAGGTGAATCATGTGGAGAATCCGAACGCTTGGTTCGTGGACACCGGCGCTACCGTCCATATATGCATAAATCGTGAGTTGTTCCACAACTACAAAGAAGTGGAAAACAAAACGATAATGGAGGCTAGCGAACGGACATCCCAAGTCCTTGGCATGGGAGATGTGATTCTTCAACTCACGTCGGGCGTGGAGATCACATTAAAAGACGTATTACACGTTCCAACTGTCCGAAAGAATTTAATTTCGGGCTTTAGGCTTACGAATAAGGATTTTGAATTGTTTTTCAAATCTGACTATGTTGTAATACGCAAGTGGGGAAAGTTCCTAGGGAAAGGCTATGCCTCCGAAGGACTTTTCAAACTTGGTGTAAGAGCTTGTAAGCCTGCCAAGGCTAAAATCAATAAAGATGCATCAACTTCTTCTGCTTACTTGATTGAGTGTTCTGATTTATGGCATTGTAGACTTGGACATGTTAATCTAAATGCTATAAAGAGATTAGTAAAAATGAATTTACTAAAAGTTGATGAATACAACTCACAAGAAAAATGTGAAGTTTGTGTTGAAGCCAAAATGGCTAAGTTACCGTTTAAATCGGTAAAAAGGTGCACTCAACCATTGGAACTTATTCACACCGATGTTTGTGATTTAAAGTTCGTGCAAACTAGAGGTGGCAAGAAGTACTTTATCACCTTTATAGACGATTGCACAAAGTATTGTTACCTTTACTTATTGAAAAGTAAAGATGAGGCTATTGAAGCTTTTATAAACTTCAAAAAATGAAGCCGAGAATCAACTTGGATGTCGAATTAAGATGGTTCGAAGTGATAGAGGTGGAGAGTATGTAGCTCCGTTTGCTGAATTATGCAACGAAAGTGGTATAATCCATCAAACGACGGCTCCTTATTCACCACAATCTAACGGCGTTGCTGAACGCAAGAATCGAACTCTTAAGGAGATGATGAATGCCTTGTTGATTAGTTCAGGATTACCCCAGAACATGTGGGGGGAAGCTGTCTTAACGGCCAACTATATCTTGAACAAGATTCCACTCAAAGGGAAAGATGTAACTCCCTATGAGCTATGGAAAGGAAGGAAACCTTCGTATAAATACCTCAAAGTGTGGGGGTGTTTAGCCAAGGTAGAAGTGCCTTTACCAAAGCAAGTTACAATAGGACCTAAAACGGTGGATTGTATCTTCATTGGTCATGCACTTAATAGCAGTGCCTATCGTTTTATAGTGCACAGATCGGAGATACCTGATATACATGTTGGGACAACGATAGAATCAAGGAATGCTATATTCTTTGAAAATATCTATCCTAACAAGGATAAAGGTACATCGAACTCTAATGATGGAGTTGATGGTGATGCTACAGGTTCTAAACCTATGGAAGTAGCTAGTAATTCTACTCAAGTAGATGATGCCACGGGTTCTAATCATGCACCACCTAATAGGAAAAGACCAAGGTCTAAACCTATGGATGTAGAACCGAGACGTGGGGAACGAGTTAGAAAAGCTAATGTCTATGGACCGGATTATGTTGTCTTGATGCTAGATGGCGAACCGGTGACGATTAAAGAAGCTATGTCTGGCTCAGATGCAGCTCTCTGGAAAGAAGCCATCGATATTGAGATTGATTCCATTATGCAGAATCATACTTGGGTGTTAGTGGATCTACCACCTGGAAGTAAAGCTTTAGGATGCAAATGGATCCTAAAGAAGAAGTACAAATCTGATGGTACTATAGATAAGTACAAAGCCCGACTTGTCGTTCAAGGTTTCAGGCAGAAAGAAGGGTACGATTTCTTCGATACCTATTCACCTGTGACCAGACTAACATCTATTCGGATGCTTCTCGCTATTGCTGCCTTGCACAATCTCGAGATTCACCAAATGGATGTGAAAACTGCGTTCTTGTATGGCGAGTTGGAAGATGAAATATATATGAAGCAACCTGAAGGGTTTGTAGTACCTGGGCAAGAGCACAAAGTATGCAAACTTCAAAGGTCTTTATATGGGTTGAAGCAAGCACCGCTTCAATGGCATTTAAAATTTGACAGTGTAATGTTGTCAAATGGATTCAGAATCAATGAGTGCGATAAATGTGTCTACATTAAGAATTCTAATAACGGATATGTTATTGTTTGTCTTTATGTAGATGACATGCTCATCATGGGAAGTAATTTCCGAGTGATTCAAGAAACCAAAGGCATGCTAAGTAAAAATTTTAGCATGAAAGATATGGGCTTAGCTGATGTTATCCTTGGAATTAAAATTCTAAGAAGACCTGATGGTATTACTATAACACAATCTCACTACGTTGAGAAAGTGTTAAAGAAATTCAACGCTTTTGACAAGCCAATAGCTAAGACACCATGGGAACCTAGTGTGCATTTGAGTGTACACAAGGGAGAACCTGTTGACGCGATAGAATATGCGAAGATTATTGGGAGCTTGTTGTATCTAACAAATTGCACTCGTCCCGATATAGCATGCTCGGTCAACAAGTTGGGCAGCTTTACAGCTAACCCTAGTAATGAACATTGGAAATCTCTTGAAAGGGTTTTGAGATATTTGAAATATACTCAAAACTATGCGATTCATTATACTAGGGAACCCTCTGTACTTGAAGGGTACTGTGATGCAAATTGGATATCTGATGCCAAAGACTCGTTTTCAACGAGCGGTTATGTATTCACTGTGGGGGGTGGTGCTGTGTCTTGGAAATCCAAGAAGCAAACATGTATTGCTAGATCGACCATGGAATCAGAATTCATAGCTTTGGATAAAGCTGGTGAAGAAGCCGAGTGGCTTAAAAATTTCCTCGAGGATATTCCATGTTGGTCGAAACCTGTGTCGTTCGTGATAATTCATTGTGATAGTCAAGCTGCTATCGGACGAGCACAAAATCATTTGTATAACGGTAAGTCGAGACATATTCGTCGACGTCATAATACCGTGAGACATTTGATCACTAGTGGAGTTATATCAATTGATTATATAAGATCAATTGATAACATAGCGGATCCTTTGACAAAAAGTATCCATCGAGATCAGATGTATAAACTGTTAGGGGGAATGGGTTTGAAGTCCACAAATTAAGGATAATCATAGTGGCAACCCAACCATGATGACTGGAGGATCCCAAGAACTTGGTTCAATGGGACAACTAAGCTATGAAAATCCGTGTGTTGAACACTCGAATTGCCTATTCCTTGTAGAACAGTGAGTGTTCGGAAACCTGCACGTGGTGAGGTTAAGTCTTTGACTTTTAATGACTCTAGAACTCCTCGAAGAGGACAAGTATAGCAGGATACTTGAGTTAAGAGTTACCTATGTAAGTGTGAAGTGCGGCCGCTTCGATTGAAACACTTATGAATCCAAAGAGGTGTTCCAAGGCCTGTAATGGACACAAACGTGAGAACGAATAAGGATTGAAGCAATATTGTATCAATATTGTTGACTAAGTATACACCGAGGAGGACTAGTTCAAGGAACACAATCCACTAGGCCGCCGGTATACTCGATAATATTGACTATGGCAGGTTCAAAGCCACAAGCTACCTCTCCAAATGCAATGTTGTATCTTAAGAGGACTGAGCTAAGTGTTTGCATACTTTCGCATACTGTTTTCTCACTCATGTGGGGGATTGTTGGAAATATGGTTTTAATGCCATATCTGGAAATTATTATTTAATTAAATATTTATTATTTAATTAAAATAATGATTGTATGTTAATCTACATCTCGAGTAGATCAACGTGATATACTTGAAGTCTCAAAACCGATTTCCGATGAGTGAGATATTGTATGTCAAAGTTTGGATGTTGAAGAGGGAAAATAAATGCTATCCCACATTGGAAAACATAGAGATGTTTTTCATGTATAAGAATAGCAAAGCACATGGAGTTGATAAATTGACTTGTGGGCTTGCTAGTGGGCTTGATCTAAGTACTAGCCTCGCGCGCACACACACACGCGCGCCGCCGCCGACGATCGATCGGACGGACGGACGACGACGTCGTCGCCGCCGCCGCCGGACGGGCGGGTCGGGTACGGGCCGCGGCCAAGGACTTGGATCTTGGCAATTGGTGCTTTGGGGTGGTGTTTGGGGCCCAACCTTAATTTTTTGGACCAATGGACTTTTGTTTTGTTTTGGCCCAACTAATTATTCTTGGCCCAACTGTTTCCAAACCCAGCCCACACAACAACATTGCAGCAGCAAAAAAAGAAGCAGCAGCAGAAGCACGCAAGTTACGACTTCTGCATGGCAACTCCGATTTTGCAACTAAGTTTCCTCAATGGCTGCTGCCACCGGCCACATCTTCAACCTTCCAGCCGTCGGAGTGGAATTCAATGTATTGAATTCATACTTACCACATGTCTATAAATAGGCTTGTGGAGAGCATGCAGAAATGACCAACAAACACCTAAAAATACTGCATTCTGCCAATTCTACACACACACCCTCTGCACAACACTTTGCTCAGTTCTTCATCCTATTTAGTTCGCCGGAGCTCGCCGGATTGTGGTGCTACATCCAACGAGACGTAGTCGTTTTACCTTTGGGGAAGATACGCCAAACCGAAGAGCACTACGGGGGCGATAATCTTCTTGCGGGAAGAGATTCATCTCGACTCGACTTTGTTTATACGTATAATTTATTTATACAGTGTATTTCAGTTGTATCAAATTATTTGAGTTGTAATTTCTCAAATTATTTACTTTGTAATATTTTCAATTATTTTGAGTCGTAATTTCTCAAAATAAATATTTTGTAATATCTCGATCGTGTACCCGGTTCTAACAATATTGTGCACAAGGCTCAACAGCTGAGCAGTTCGAAAGAAACCAAAGATGCTATCGAATCTCATATCGTGGGCAGATCCAAAGGAACCATTCGCAGCCGCTTCTTCAGCTGCTTTCGAGCCCCAGAGGATCCGAAAACTGTCTCATCAAATCATGATGATGAAGAGATGAACTTGTTTCAAGATGTGCAAAATGTGATACAAGAAATGGATGATATCAAGAGTTTGGCGATGCAGACCAACACAGAGAAGGTGGAGCACCATGATAAGCGGCGTAGCTTCGTCTCTGCTCCTTCTTCCACTGGGAAGAACAGTAGTGGCACGGCGGAGTGGTCCGAGGGTCTCGTGAATGGAATCTTGGGAAAGCTCGTTGCGGACCAACGAGAACGCCAAGTCATCCCGATCACAGGAATGGGCGGGATAGGTAAGACCACTCTTGCCAAAACTGTTTATTCGAAGCCAATTATTGAGCAACGTTTTGATATTCGTGCATGGGCTACTATTTCTCAACAATACAACACAAGAGAAATTCTTTGTGAACTTGTTTCTCAAGCCACTAAACAAAGCAAGGAACAGTTGAGTGAAAGGAGTGAAGATGAACTAGGATTAGATCTCCACAAGCATTTGTCAGGTAGAAGGTTTCTAATTGTGATGGATGATATATGGAGTATCGATGCATGGGATAGGATACAACGTTTCTTTCCTGATAATGAAGAGTGTAGTCGGATATTAGTGACGACTAGGCTATCACAGTTGAGTTCCCAATTGAACAACAATTATATTCAAATGAAATTTTTAGATGAGGTTTTAAGTTGGAAACTTTTCTCAAAAATTGTTTTTGGGGCTGGACGTTGCCCTCGCGAGTTAGAGGAAATTGGAAAGAAAATTGTAGAGAATTGCAAAGGACTTCCTTTATCAATTGTTGTAGTGGGAGGTATTTTGAAAAATAAGAAACACACTCTAGGAAGTTGGGAATCAATTAGGAAGAACTTAGCTTCAGTAGTGAATTTGGAGAATGATAAGCATTGCTTGAAAGTGCTGAAAATGAGCTATAATCATTTGCCAGTTTATTTGAAGCCATGTTTTTTGTATATGGGAGTGTTTGAGGAGGATGATTCGGTTAAAGTCTCAACACTCGTGAAGCTATGGGTTTCGGAAGGATTTCTGAAGCCAGAGAATGGAAAAAGTTTGGAAACTATTGCCATAGAGATCTTAAAGGACTTGGTTGATAGAAATCTCATTCTAGTTAGTGAAGAGGGGTCCACTGGAAACATAAAATTAGTCAAAATTCATGATTTGTTGAGGGATTTATGCTTAAATGAGGGCAAGAGAGATGGGTTCTATCACGTGATAGGGCAATCTAGTCCTCGAGGGAGAAGTAGCCAACGCCGCATTGTTATACCTAGGAACACTCCCGATGAGAAAATCCTTGATGACTTGCAATCTATGCCACGTGCTCGTTCCGTTATCAGTGAATATAGGGAAGTCCAGGGGAGTATGAACTCTGAATTGCTTAGAACATTACATGCATGCAAGAGTCCATACATTGATCCTTTCCTTGTGTCTCAGTGTGTTAACTTGCGCCACCTAGCCGTTCGAATTGGTAGCATGTCCTCGATCTTTTCCTCGTTCAGCCGACTCTGGAATCTACACACATTGATCGTTTCTTGTACGGAGCAGTCCACTGCGCCTGCTGAGATTTGGAGAATGCCTCAACTTAGGCATATTAAAATGACTGAAAGAAGTTTTTGTCTTCCAGAACCTTCGAGTGATGATGTCGTCGTTATGGAGAGTTTACTGGTGCTTGAGCGAGTGCGTAATTTCAAGTGCAGTGAAGAGGTGGTCAAGAGAATTCCCAATATCAAGAAACTGGGGATGCAGTATTTTGGGAGCGAGGGGATCGAGCACGACGATTATTATTGTCTGAGCAATATCAAACGTCTGTGTAAATTGGAATCCCTCTACATATCGTGTTGGCCTGATTTTAGAGCTTCTTTGTATGTGCTCACATTCCCCCAAAGCCTCAAGAAGTTGACTCTTTCCATGAATGGTGGCTTTGAGTGGGAAAAGATGTTGGGAAAGATAGGTGCATTGCCCCTTCTCGAGAAGTTCAAATTGTGGATGGGATGCTTTAAAACAGGCAAGTGGGAAATGGTTGAAGGCCAATTCCCTTGCCTCAAATACTTGGGATTGTATTCGTGTCCTAGTCTGGAGTATTGGACTGCGGAAGCGAGCTCCATCTTTCCACGTCTTGAGAAGCTTCAGCTTTTTGATATGGAAGCGTTGAAGGAGATCCCGTTTGAAATTGGAGAATTACCTAACCTGCAAAAGATATGGATGAGAGATTGTGGTGAATCATCAGTGAGGTGTGCCAAGGAGATTGTTGAGGAACAAGTGGAATCACAAGGGGAAGATCTTCCATTTCATGTTGAAGTTTGGTTTTCGAGTAAGAACGAAGCAATGCAGAGCTTGGCAGGTCCCAACTTTGAAGTTTCTTGTGTTTTGAGGGAAAATTACAATCTTTATAAGAGGTACCTAAGTTTGATGTTATCTGAGAGCTAGCTAGGTTTTACTCCACCATCTCTCTTGTTTTTGTGTATTTGCTTATTTTTCTTTTTCCGCAACAATTTTCTACAATCTTTTTCCCTGTAACCTCTTATCACGCACAATGAAAAATAATTAAGGGATCTCAGCATGATTACAGTAATAATTTTCATTGTGCATTATTTTTCACAGTCAGTCAAAATAATTGAAGTATTAGCTTTATTTCTTCTTCTTTTTTTCTACATGTTTATTTACGCATTTTATTAATTTAATTTATAAATCATAGTGGTTCCTCTTCCTCTGGAGTCCATTTATTGGCAAAAAATATTATTGTAGAAATTTATGAATTGAAATTTTTACTATGAACTAGTATGTGCCCGCTCGTGCGATGCACGACCATCATCGAAATTGAACGATAATTTAAATAAATAAATAAAAATGTTAAACATAATATATATATATATATATAAGTAAATATAAACATAAATGATCTCAATAAAAAATAAATTATTCACAATATAATCTCAATAAAAATATCAATCTGAAAACATTCGAATTTTCAATTATTGAAATAGCAATTAATTGATTTAATTGATAATGTGTATAAATTTATAAATAAATAAATTATGAAATATCAAAAGCAAGTATAGATGATAATGAGTATCATTATGGATCATATAATATTCTAAGATGTACAAAACTATTTATTTACATATAGTATAACTGTAGTTTAATATAGTTTTCGAATGCATATTTATGAGGTCATTTTGTTTATGCTCAATTTTAAAATAAAGTTACAATGTATACATTTTTTTTTCAATTGGAAAGTGAAAAAATAAAGGGTTTAACATGAGATATGTGTCGTTCATTTTCCAAAATAAAATGTATACAATTTCAGTAAATTTAAATAAATGTGCTACTAAAAAATTAAACTCTTCAATTTACTTTTATTTTTTATTTTTAAAGAAAATCGATAATGGTTCTCTAATTACTGATTTTCCAATGAGTAATTTTGAAGCTTAAAAATTCGATTTTTAAGATATACTATATAGTATTAGTTATTTATCTACAAATTTATATTAATATAAAGTTGACCTTTAAAAAAATATTTTTAAGCTAAAGATTTCTAAAATGAACAAATATAAGTTTCATCATTGTAATTGCATTAAACTGATATAATAAAAATATAAATAGTAAAATATAAAAAATACTGATCTATAGTAAAAACATAAAAAATAAAATAAAAAAATACGGAAAAAGGAATGAAAGAACCGTGAATTTTAAAAAATGAGAAATGAGAGAGGAGATGATAGAGGAGAGAAGAGAGAGGAGAGAGAAAAAAATAATTTGGTGACTTTAAACTATAATAACTTATTGGTTTTAAATTTATTTTTTATAATTTTTACATCAAATTAAGGATATCGTCATTATCTTTAATTTAACATCCATATTGAATATTTTTTTATAAATTAAAGTTGATGAATCTATACTATTATACTATAGGAAAGTTTTCTGCATGAAAACTTCCCGCCAAAAACCCATCTTCCATGCAAAAAATATTATTTTATTAAAAATAATATTTTATTATTTATTACTTATACATGTCATTTCATATTCCCACCCACTTCATATTCCCACCCACTTTTTCCTGACGTGCAGACACTAAAAAGGCAGGCGCATGACTTTTCATCTTCATACTCAATACAATTCTGCAATCTACTCTATATCTATTTATTATCTAAAGCCAGGAAAGTTTTTACAAAAAAACGCAGTGAATCAGTGCAAAAACGCAACGCACATTCCCGCCTCTTTCTTCAGCCTTACAATTTTTTTTCGTTTTGCGTGATATATGTAAGTATTCTGTGGTGCATGTGCCATCAGCCTTTTTACTCTCTTTCCTTCACTTTTCACGCAAAAAGGCGTCTGACACCATTTATTACTCATTTTTCTCTCTCTCTCTCTCTCTCTTACTTTAGGTCTCCTCATTTCTTTCTCATTTTTTTTTTCTCTACAATCCTCAACTTCTCAAGGTGGAGTCGTCGCTAAGATCCATAAAGAAGGTATTCCGCCGGACCAGCAACGACTCATCTTCGCTGGGAAGCAGCTCGAAGACTGCCGCACCCTCGCCGGCTACAACACTCGCCAGCCATCTCTCTATCTTTCTCCTGCCAAATAGATACCGTCGTTCGCCGGCGACAGCAGCAGCAGCACCACCCTCTCCGTCCTCTCTTTATCTCCCATATACTCATTCTTCCAAAAGTCTCTCTCCTCTTCGTTTTCTCATTGTCAGTGGCCATAATCCGGCGCTTCAGAAGTTATTAAGTGCATTCGCTCCTTTGATGGTAAAATTAGCAAATAGGAGTATATATCTCCATAGTTTGTGTGTTTTCTGAATTGTTTTTTATTTTGCAATTTTATTTTTTTCTAGGACTGAGAAGTTTGAATTTGTGTAATAGGCATCGAGGCTGTGACGATCGACGGCCAGAACCGCTCTTCCGCTGTAGTATTAAAGCTTCTGGTGGATCCAAACTCTTGAGTTTATGTTATTCTTTGTTCATTCATTTATTTCAGTTTGCGATAGTATTAAAGCTCAGAACCGCTCTTCCACCGTGGAAACAAGAGGTTAAGACTATTAGCTGAAATATCCCTAAAGGTGGATAATCACAGTTGTTGTATTCTTACGTGCATTCGCTTAATTACTTGGTAACGAAATAATACCTGCAATTTTTCTAGATGATGTTTAAATTGAGTGGCTGCAAGGATATGTTAAATGTGACCGTGGTTTTCACAGAAAGAAGATTGATTTTCGTTTTATTTTCTGAGTTGATGTTATTGGGATTTTCCTTTAGATTAGCTCTAATTTTTTTGTGTTGGGAACTTGCCATACCAGGCAGCCCCACATCTTCCTGTCATTCCCACTTGAGTAAGGATGTCTTCCTCATCTACTATTGTATATCATACTATTTTTCTGTGATTTCTGCAGATGTGCGAACTCAAGCAATGTATTGGCTATTGGATTCTGGGTTTATTGGTTTGATATGTTCCTGTTTCAGTGAAGATGCTCAAAGGTTAGTGTTAATATGATGGCCTATGACATAGTCAGTTTTTCTTTTCAGCTGATATAGATCATTACAGGTTGGAAGGATTCAAGTCATTGCATTTCAGTCTATGGATGGGAAGCAGGGTCACATGATGAAACCTCTTTCTCTCACTCCTATTTTAAAAAGTGCTATTATAGATGTAGAGTCATCCATGAGTTCTTCAGATAATGCAATTGCGGTGTTTGGTTCTTCCAAAGGAGAAACTATGGAACAATACACTGGAGATTCGGAGGTAGCTGGTAGGGCTTCTAAGGTATGCCTGAATCAACCTAGACTTGATTTCTGTGCATTTTCTGTCTCTCAAGTTTATGATGGCTTGGTAATAATATAAATGTATATTTATTGTATGTGTATGTATCTGTTTCTTACAAAGGAAATGGAATTCTCTCTCATTCACCATCCACTCAAGCCCAACTTTTTTCACCACTCTCTCTCATCCCTTCCCGCCGCAAGAAAGAGATGCTCTTACAGGAATACGGCGTCTTTAGGGTGCCACTGTTTGTCGTCGTCTTTGGAATTGCATTTCCAGAATGAGGAGTGGGAGGCGCTGCTGAGCTGTCTCATTGCTGCAAGTTGGTATTTTTCATAACCTTTTTTGGTTTAATATTTCTTGATAATGTTGGGGGTTTTCTTGATTGAGGGAATTGTGCTTTGTTTTTTGTTAGGTGGTACAAATTCATTGCTTTCAAAAGAGGTTCGAGTAACATAATGTAACTAAGGAATCTCTAGCTAATTTGTTTCATCTCTCAGAAAATGGTTTCATGTTATACAGCCTAATACATTGAAAATTTGTTGATTTTTTATCCTAGAATTATTTTGACCTAATAAGTTACCGTATCTCTGTGATTGATTAGCTGCTGGGATTTCGTGTTGATGAATGATATCATACCTTTTTGTTTGAATTTGCAGTTTTGGGGATTTTCAAGCTCCATTGAAGAAGTCAGTCGGGCCTACAAGAAGATCACCTCTAGATGGTAACGATGCACCTGAGCGGCGTGTATGTAAAGCTGCAGCCCGTGCTCTGGCTATATTGGGTGCGTTTTTGCTAGAATATTTTAATGCTTTAACATAGATTGGGTTAGGGAGTCTCACATCTCTCACATATGTCATTCTAGGGGAGAATGAGATTCTGCGCCGTGCTATTAGATGAAGACAAGTTCCCAAGTGAGGATTGCGCATACCTACAATGGATGGTGGTGGCATGAAATTGAGAAGGGTACTAGAAAGCAAATTCATGAGCTTTTTGACCTTATTTGTTGAACATCTACTGGTGGTATGCTTGCTGTTGCTCTTGAAATATAATTATTGTCCTTGGAAAAGTGTGAAGAAATATACAAAGAACTTGGTAATTTTTCTTTGTTCCACAAGAGGTCTCTTCTTTTTTTCTTTATTATTCTCCTTATAATTAGTTTCAATATAATGTTTCTAGGAAAGCTTGGAGTTTGCTGAACCTGTTCCTAAGGAAAATAAAGCAGCAACATGGAGAGAAAAACTGGATGAACTCTACCAAAGCTCATCACAGAGTTTGCGTGTTGTAGTTCATAGAGCTAAAGTATGTTATACTACTGTTATCTTCGTTTATGCTCTTTCAGTATTTTCAATCTTTCCACCATCATACTTTTTGGCCATTCAGCTATTGTTTTTTTTAGACTAATGAAAAGATACGATGTTTTTTTACTTAAAGAAAGTAAGTCATACTGCTTTTCTTTTCTCTTCTGGTTCTTCATTTTGCTAACTTTTCCATAAAAAACCATATGGAAACTTCTTGAGAAGGGGATGTTTCTCATTTATAGGGGAATGCAAACAATTATGGGTCTGAAATCTATCTATTATACTAAAGGAAAGTAGTGTGTTAAAATTTTCCCGCCTAAACACATTTGGACAAAATAGTCTTTTCATATTTCTCTCAAAAATTGATGGCGAAGCCTTTATATCTGTCCAGATTTTTTCAGTTTTCACGCAAGCCTCTCCTCCCTATCTTCTCCATCTTCTCCGCTGCCTCCTCTCTCCTTTCGACTCAGTCTGCGGCAACTCCATCAATGGTTTCTACGACGGCGATGCCAACGTTGACCGGCTGTTCACATCCAAATCATACGACGCATGGGAGCTGATCTGGTGCGAGGCGGAGCACACGCTACTGGCGGACTCGAGTAGAGCGCCATGGTTGAAACTGCCATAAGTTCAGATTTCTAGCTTCTCACAGAAAATTGAGCACCCCGGAAAACCGTAATCGGAGAAATTACAGCAAATTGAAGGCCAAAACTTTATTTTCTGGCTTCTCTGAATCTGTATGAGATGAAAAGACCAATGTATTGATCTTTGATTATCGATGTGGACCCAAATAATATCTGCTACACTAATGAATATAAATAACATATAAAGTTATGTAGTCATATTATAGCTGCCCCCACATCGCTTAAATAGGAAAAATATTACAATTACAAGTAGAGTTTTTTACATCATTTTTGTATTTAAAAAATTGTGACAGAAAATGAATAGAATTCGTGAAGTGCACTCTATTGGTACTATAGTATTTTGGCATAAAAAAATTATTCTATGAATTACGGAAATCTGCAAAAAATAAAATAAAAAAAATCAAGTACTAAAAAAATGTCATTTCCTCTTAACGAACTTAAGTCATGAAATTACCTTAAAGTTTTGATAATTTAGAACAATATATAAATATAATCATAATCACCTGCAGATTGTGAGTATATATTTTTTTGAAAGAAAAGTGATCCATAGTCATTTAGAATTATACATCTACCAAATTATGTAATGGGGAAGAGTTTAATTAAGCAATAGATTAGGATTTAATTAAGAAATAAAGTAAAGTGATTAGCATTTACGGTGGTGGTTTCATTAATGACAAATAAAGTAAATAAAAAAGTCAATAAAAGAAAAAATTGTATAAAAAGTGAAACATGACCTTTTTCGTGGACAAAAAAAGAAGGGAGGTATGACTCTTTTTTGGTGGACGAAGGGAATACTACATTATGAATGATTCATCGATTCATAATGAGTTATATCTATAAATAATAACTATGTAAAATTAATGATATAAATATTACCATATTTTATTGTAATTTTAAATGAACAAAAATTAGAAGCTTCTTGATTTATAAATTTTAGGACATCAAATTATATTGATCCATATTTTTATTATTACTTCAAGCTTATAATATATTTAAATATTTTAAATTAATTTATCAATCTTTATATTTCAAAATTATAAAACTAAAACAAAAATGTGCTGACCGTGCGAAAGCACGGGGGCAACACTAGTTTAAAAGAAAATCAAATTGAATAAATATATTTGAATATTGTTTTCTAAGTAATTAATATATTTTGTTGAATTAGTGTGAACGTGTGAAATGAGTTAGTGGTGTTAATAATTTTTTTTAACCTTCATATTAAAAGTATTATCAAAATTGCCATTCAAATCAATTTCAAATTGATTTGAAATCAATTTCTAATTGAAAACTGTTGTTTTAATATAATATAGATTAGTTTAAATTTTAAGCATCAAATTGATATCTTAAACATCCAGTACGAATCCAAATGTAAATATTCAATAGATGAGCATAGAATTGTGTCGGTAATGTGAAATAATATGCAGTGAAGTTCATTCACTAGCCCAAGATCAAAACCATAATTAAGGCGCCAAGGATAAGCTTTGAAGAATGAAAATAGACAAAAGATAATAGCAGTGTTGGAGGCAAAAAATGGAGAGTCTGTTTTCTTTCGGTTCAGTAGTTGTGTTGAAGACAATTAATCCTCTCCATCTTTTTAATTGAAGCTCTCTTTTCTCTGATAAAAAAAAAAGTTGTGTTGAAGACATACAAAAGGAATTAAAAAGGCCTACAGAATATTCTAGGCTACAACATAAAGACCCAAATAAAGATTTAGAGAAACTAGGCAACAGCAAGACAAATGAACATCAACATTAATTGAGACTTGCTTTAGGAAAATCAGCTTTAACTTTCAACAGGTAAAACATCGTTGAATCTTTTAAATACTTTAAATAAAAATATTACAAATTCAAAGGATTTGTTTAGTTAAAAACTATACATAATTTAAATAAGACAAATACAAAATTATAAGGAAAAACTAATGTATTGTTTCTTTTTTCTTTTCTATTTTGGATTTGGGACGAGAGAACATAGGATTGAACTCCAATTATTAGCTTATTAAGCAGATAAAAAGCGCCAATAATTTAATTTATCATTTAAAATAAAAGGAAAACCACAATTCGGCACCTAGAAGAAGGAAGGGAGCGAGATATGGAACATTAATCACTCAAATTAGTATTCCGACAACTGAATTCCTCATCACATCAAACAAGTTTAAGCATGTCCTACACAAAAGTTGGGAGTTGCCAAGCTCCGCAGTTCTTGGCTGACATTGTATGACTTAACTCGAACATGGAAGGATGGCTCCCCTTGTAACTCCTCTTGTTCGTCTACTATCCTTTTCAAAGACATAGCCATCGATTCACTGCACTCCGCCAATTCAATTGATCTGAGTGTTGCTATTTCTCCAATTTCTGAAGGGAACGCCTTCAACAACCGCATGCTTTTGAGACGAAGTTGCTCGAGGCGCGGCAAGCAAGAGCCCTCTAAAGTCCAACATTCCATATTCGCACACTCATCCAAACTCAAGTATTTGAGGCAGGGGAATCGGCCTTCAACTATTTTCCAACAGCGTGTTGCAAACCGACCATGTTCCAGTTGAAGCTTCTCAAGAAGTGGTAACCAACCTAGATGTTCCAGAATTTCCTCAATATGGATGTCACAGCTAAGAAACAGCTTCTTGAGTGAGTTTGGGAAGATAATACTTTGCAAATGCTCATCAATTCCATACTTAATATAGCACTTGAAGCTTTCCAATTTACTCAGAAACCGAACATACCTGAGGCACTTCCCTCTGTCCATTAGTTTATCCCAGTAACTTATATACAATTTCTTGATATTGGGTATTCTTTTAACCAATGCTTCATTCAAGTTCAAATCAAACACTCCTTTGAGAGTCTCTAGATTCTCCATGATAACATTATCATCACTCGGAGGATCTGGGAGATACATTCCTCCAAATATGCACTCGACATGCTTAAGCTGATGCATTTTCCAAATTTCTGCTGGTGCAGTAAGTTCCTCATCATAAATAATAATTAGTGTATGTAGATTCCATAGGAAATTGATTGAAGAAGGGACTTGGGGGGACTCCTCAAGACATCTTCTCGAAACTCCAATCGAAAGGTACCTCAAGTTCATCAACTGAAACACATTTTTTAGGTAAGACTCATGGATATACGCATGTATAGTCAGAATCCTCAACAGCCTACAATTTAGCAATTGCCGAACTATATCATAAGGACGTTCATGATGACGGCCAAGTAATAAAGATAGGTAAGAACGAGCAAGTGGCATAGATTCCAAGGCATCACAGACATTCTCATCTAAAATCATTTTGGGAAGAATGTGGCGTTGGCTATTTGTGACTCGAGGAATAACAATGCGGCGTTGGCTACTTATGCCTCGAGGACAATGTTGCCCTAAGACATAATAAAACCTCTGCTTTTCAGCTTCTTTCAAAGATAGATCTCTCAGTAGATCATGCATTTTGCAGTACTTTATATTCCCAAGTTTCCCCAACTCATTAACTAGAACGAGATTTCTATCAACTAGCTCCTTCAGATACTCTTTGGCAACAGTTTCCATGCTCTTATTAGTAATTGGTTTAAGAAATCCTTCATAAACCCATCTCTTGATGATATCTGAGACTCTAATTTTCTCATCTTCCCCAAACACTCCCATATACAGAAAACAAGGCTTCAGATAGGCAGGCAAATGGTCATAGCTCAGTTTCAATACTCTCAACCAATATTCATCATTCTCAGAATTCACTATTGAGCTTAAATTTTTCTCTATGTGCTCCCAATATTCTAGTGTAAGTTCGGACTTTGCCAAAAGACCCCCAATCACAACAATCGACAAAGGAAGTCCATAACACTTTTCCACAATTTTCTTTCCAATTTCCTCAAGTTGTGGAGGAAACCCCTCATCCCCAAACACAGTTTTGGAGAACAAGTTCCAGCTACTAACATCATCTAAGAGTCTCATACCAATGCTGTTAGAGTCTGTCAACACGGCAGCCAAGTTTGACAGCCTAGTCGTTGCGATTATTCGACTCCCATCATTGTTATCAGGAAAGAAAAACCTCATCTTATCCCACACCTCTACACTCCACATATCATCCAGTATTATGAGATACCTCCTGCATAATAAATACTTATGTAGTTTGTCTCCTAAATCTTCCTCACTTAGATCGCCACCCGAATTTCCACTTACTTGGCGAAGAACTTCTCTAAGTGTTTCTCTAACATTATAAGTTTGAGAAATTGTAGCCCAACCACAAATATCAAAATGATGCTTAACAAGTGCATGCTCAAATATATGAAGGGCAAGAGTGGTCTTACCAATCCCGCCCATCCCCGTGATTGGGATGATTTGGCGATTGCGGTGCCCTCCAGTGAGCCTATCCAGGAGTTCAAGTGACACATCGTCAAAGCCCACCATTATGCTTTCCTTCACAGTGGAAGAGAACGTCAAGGAGCCAGCACGAGTCGAGGAGACATTTCTCTGCAGCTGAGCTTCCGCTGCACTCTCCGTGGCTTCTTTCTTGATCTGATCCATTTCTTCAATCACTTTTTGTACATCTTGATACAAGTTAATCAGTTCATCATCGTGATCTGATGACTCATTTTTCGGATCTCGAAAGCAGTTGAAGAAACAGCTGATTTTGGCTTCTTTGGATCTGCTCAGCTGAACCTTCTCTACAATATGAGATTCCATAGCATCTTTGGTTTCTTTGGATCTGCTCAGCTGAGCTTTGTGCACAATATGAGATTCGATAGCATCTTCAGCCGCATAAGCTGCATCTGCGATACGCATCTCCAATGAATCAGCTTCATCTCCATTAGCAACAGGGGACTTATAACCTTCAAGAAATTCCTGCAAGAACATAACAGTTTCTGTGAGAGATTGAACTTGTTGTTTGTCGAGAGAAATTGGAGGGGAAGGATGATGCTCGATATCATCGATGATATGCATAAGAGAAACTAAGGCTGCATAGGCCGCCATGATTGAAGGGAAAACAGTGTATATTTTTCTGAGAATTTCGGTCAATAATTTGATAGAATCTTAGTTCAGCTTCAGCAAAAACTATGTGTAAGTCGCAGTGGCTAAGATAAAATCACATTATTGCCAACAGCTAAGATAAAATAAGTCAGTTGGCCCTACAGTTTACTAGTCGTTGACGTAGCCTAGTTACTCTTTTTAATAGAACAGGTAAATAAGAAAGCTGCTAAAGACTTCAATTTCATTTTTTTTTAAAGATGTCAAGTTTTGAATTTTCACAAGAACCGATTTGATGTTATCTAACTTGAGGCAGATTATGTGCACCAAACATGTATATTACTGGCGCTAGCTGTGGTAAAATGTTGGTTATACCAAGATAATCATAAGTGTTATAGACCTGTACAGAATAAGAACTCATATCTGAATCTATACATGTGGATTAGTGAATATGACTTATAACAATCAATGCATGTGAATACTATCATATCGTCCAGCCCCATATGCTTCGATCTCAATTTTCTTCACATCCATATCTGAAAATGTAACAGAGAGAAACATAGACCTTAATTTATAGAAGCAAGTTTGACCTTTTGGCTGAACAGAGATATTTTTGAAATCGAACTTATTTAAGGTATCTCAGATCTGAAAGCTGTTATATTATTTTTCACCTCCATAAACTCAATAACATACATAATTAATACTAAGCATGCTCCTAAACATCTTCAAGAAACATACTGCATAAATGTAGGCGAGACTGATCTACGGCTTCAACATTTGTAGATACATCAACGAGGTTGTGATGCTTCAAGAAACATACTGCATAAAAGTAGGCGAGATTGATCTACTGCATAAAACACGCTGATTTTTATCAAACAAGGATTGGAGTTGCTAATCGAATTCGTGCCCAATTTTAACAATGCCGTTCTAACAGAGTATTGCTGCGGAAACTCGTTGGGCCCATTGGCCCAAAGCTACCCAACAGGAAAAAAAAAAAAAAAAAAAAGAGTGGGTTGGATCGGATTCCTTGAAAACAGATGGAGTTAGACGGGCCAACCTGCAGATGGAATATGATATACATATTTTTTTTAAATGATTAGTTCTCATTTTAATCTCGTAGTGACTCAAATTATCACAGTAATAGTTCTCATTTAGTCATTTTCATCTCGTAGTGACTCAAATTATCAAGTAAGTTGCGCTTTATTGTCGATATAATACAAAATGTTGAGCTAAATGTTGTCACTTGTCACTGTAGTACTCCCTCCATTCTTTGGCCAAAATTATATTTCCTCCATCCACGATATTGTTTCCACCTTTTTATTTATACTAGCATAAAAAAATGTACAATGTATGTGTAATTAATGTTATTTTATTTGATAATATATTTTAGAAAATCTATTAGCTCATTACTTTAAATAATTTATTTAATAGATATATTTATTTATAAGTCTTATCAATAGCTATAGATATAGGGAAAAATTCTATTGAAAAAGACAAATATTTAAAGAATTGAGAAAAAATCTCATCCATTGATCATGATCCATCAAATAGTCCAGTATTAAGAATAAATCTCGCGTCCAGATTTTAATGAATATATTAATAATTGTGATGAACATGTCAGTAATTTTTTATGAACGAACGTATTTGTTGAAAAGATGTATTTGTTTAAAATTTCACACTTCAGGATTCAATCCCCAAACGTTCCTAAACGTTCAATAAAATTATTGGTATGTTCATAAAAAAAACTATTGACATGTTCAATGATCCTAACTTAAAAAAAAAATAAGTCTCCATAAAACCTAACCCTATAAATATATATCACATAGATTTAGTGTAATATCTAATGAATTAATATATATTCTTATAAATATATAATATGTAAAATAATTTTAAAATAAAATATACAATAGGGGGTAAAATAGACAATCCACAAGTTGTGTTTTATGCTGCCTTAGGCTCTTTTTCTATTAGTATAGATAACTGTAAATAATAGCTACACAATAATGTTGACGAACAAAATCTATGCCCAAACAAAAATCTATGCCCAAACAAAATGCCATACTGTTGACGAACTAATGGAGTATTTACGATTTACCTTGCTATTTTTGTCCCACATGATTAGCTGATTTTGCGGTTGTTCAATGAGACTTGAGATATTAATTTAGAATTTTGGGGCATTTTTGCAGTATCAAACAAAACAAATACTAATGGATTATGACAACTTGCCAACTTGAAATGTTTTCCAAAATTCATTTCACATCTACCAACTTATGAATCTATACATTTTGCAACTAGGAATGCAACTTGGCTACTTGCAATATCCTCTTGTACAAAACAACCCACAGTTTTGAACCTAGTCAAAAACCAGCAAATTTGCCACAAAAATGAGACTAATTAAGATTGAGTTGCTAGCCATTGTGTTAGTATAAGAAGCTAAATCAAGTCTATCAAATTATTGTCCAAAATTCTCATAATTATACTCTATTTCCCGTCAACTGATATCGATCATGGCAGCATACGCAGTATCAAACAAAACAAATGGAATATGCACGACAACATGCCAACTTACAATGTTTTCCAAAATTCATCTCACATCTACCAACTTATGAATCTATAAATATTGCAACTAGGAATGCAACTTGGCTACTTGCAATATCTTCTTCTACAAAGCTAACCACAGTTTTGAACCTAGTCAGAAACCATCAAGATTGGCACCAAAAATACGACTAATTAAGATCGAGTTGCTAGCCATTGTGTTAGTATAAGAAGCTCAATTAAGTCTATCAAATTCTTATCCAAAATTCTCATAATTATACTCTATTTCCCTTCAACTGATATCGATCATGGCAGCCTACGCAGCTTTGGTTTCTCTAATGCATATCATAGACGACATCGAGCGCCATCATTCCCCTCCAATTTCTCTCAGCAAACAACAAGTTCAATCTCTCACTGAAAATGTCACGTTCTTGCAGGAGTTTCTCGAAGCTTATATCTCCCCTGTTTCCGACGGCGACGAAGCAGATCCATTGGAGATGCGTATTGCAGATGCAGCTTACGCGGCAGAACACGCCATCGAATCTCATATCGTGGCCAAGATTCAGCTGAGCAGATCCAAAGAAACCATTTGCAGCCGCTTCTTCAGCTGCTTTCGAGGGGCAGAGGATCCAAAAACTGTCTCACCAAATCATGATGATGATGAAGAGATGAACTTGTATCAAGATGTGCAAAATGTGATACAAGAAATGGATGAGATCAAGAGTTTGGCGATGCAGAGGAATACAGAGAAGGTGGTGCTCCATGATAAAAGGCGCAGCTTCGTCTCTGCTCCTTCTTCCACTGGGAAGAACAGTAGTGGCACGGTGGTGTGGTCCGAGGGTGTCGTGAATGGCATCTTGGAAAGGCTCGTTGCGGACCAACACGAACGCCAAGTCATCCCGATCACAGGAATGGGCGGGATAGGTAAGACCACTCTTGCCAAAACTGTTTATTCGAAGCCAATTATTGAGCATCGTTTTGATATTCGTGCATGGGCTACTATTTCTCAACAATACAACACAAGAGAAATTCTTTGTGAACTTGTTTCTCAAGCCACTAAACAATACAAGGAACAGTTGAGTGAAAGGAGTGAAGATGAACTAGGATTAGAGCTCTATCAGTATTTGTCAGGTAGAAGGTTTCTAATTGTGATGGATGATATGTGGAGCATCGATGCATGGGATAGGATACAACGTTTCTTTCCTGATAATGAGAATTGTAGTCGGATATTAGTGACGACTAGGCTTTCACACCTGAGTTCCCAATTGAACAACAATTATATTCAAATGGAATTTTTAGATGAGGTTAGAAGCTGGGAACTTTTCTCCAAAATTGTGTTTGGGGTTGGGAGTTGCCCTCATAAGTTAGAGAAAATGGGAAAGGAAATTGTAGAGCACTGTAGAGGACTTCCTTTATCAATTGTTGTGGTGGGGGGTATTTTGAAAAATATGGAACACACTCTAGGAGGTTGGGAATCAATTAGGAAGAACTTAACTTCAATAGTGAATTTGGAGAATGATAAGCATTGCTTGAAAGTGTTGAAAATGAGCTATAATCATTTGCCAATTTATTTAAAGCCATGTTTTTTGTATATGGGAGTGTTTGAGGAGGATGATTCGGTTAAAGTCTCAACACTCGTGAAGCTATGGGTTTCGGAAGGATTTCTAAAGCCAGTGAATGGCAAAAGTTTGGAAACTATTGCCATAGAGTTCTTAAAGGACTTGGTTGATAGAAATCTCATTCTAGTTGGTGAAGAGGGGTCTACTGGAAACATAAAATTAGTCAAAATTCATGATTTGTTGAGGGATTTATGCTTAAATGAGGGCAAGAGAGATGGGTTCTATCATGTGATAGGGCAATCTAGTCCTCGTGGCAGAAGTAGCCAACGCCGCGTTATTATACGTAGGAGCACTCCCAAGAAAATAGTCCTTGATGACTTGCAATCTATGCCATGTGCTCGTTCCGTTGTCAGTGAATATGGGAAAGTCCCGGGGAGTAAGAACTCTGGACTGCTTAGAACATTGCATGCATATAAGTTTCGTTATTATGATGATGAAAGCTATGTGATCAAGTCCCTTGCGTCTCAGTATGTTAACCTGCGCCACCTTGCTGTTGAAGTTGGTAGCATGTCCTCGATCTTTTCCTCCTTCAGCCGCCTCTGGAATCTACACACATTGATCGTTTCTTGTGAGAAGGAATTCACTGCACCTGCTGAGATATGGAGAATGCCTCAACTTAGGCATATTGAAATGACTGAAAGAAGTTTTTGTCTTCCAGAACCTTCGAGTGATGATGTCGTCATCATGGAGAATCTACAGGTGCTTGAGCGAGTGCGTAATTTCAAGTGCAGTGAAGAGGTGGTCAAGAGAATTCCCAATATCAAAAAATTGGGGATGCAGTATCTTGGGGGCGAGGGGATCGAGCATGATGATTATTATTGTCTGAGCAATATCGAACGTCTGTGTAAATTGGAATCTCTCTACATATCGTGTTGGTATGATTTTAGAGTTTCTTTGTATGTGCTCACATTCCCCCAAAGCCTTAAGAAGTTGACTCTTTCCATGAATGGTGGCTTTGAATGGGAAAAGATGTTGGAAAAGATAGGTGCATTGCCCCATCTCGAGAAGTTCAAATTGTGGCAGGGATGCTTTAAAACAGGCAAGTGGGAAATGGTTGAAGACCAATTCCCTTCCCTCAAATACTTGGGATTGTATTCATGTCCTAGTCTGGAGCATTGGACTGCGGAAGCGAGCTCCATCTTTCCACGTCTTGAGAAGCTTCAGCTTTTTCATATGGAAGAGTTGAAGGAGATCCCATCTCAGATTGGAGATATACCCACCCTGCAAAAGATATGGATGACTGATTGTGGCGAATCATCAGTGAGGTGTGCCAAGGAGATCGTAGACCAACAAGTGGATTTACAAGGGGAAGTTCAATTTCATGTTCAAGTTTGGTTTCCGCGTAAAGACGAAGAAATGCAGACCTTTGAAGCATTGCAGAGCTTGGCAGGTCCCAACTTTGAAGTTGTGTAATAGCTAGCTAGGTTTTACTCCACCACCATCTCTCTTGTTTTCGTGCGTGCTTATATTTTTTAAATTATGTGTAAGGCTCTCCAAGATATTTGCATTTGAATAAGCATCAAATTAACATATGTTTAATTAAGAGATAATTGTGCATATATTCAGGAATTTTCATTAAACAGAGACAATAATCCCAATCGTAGGAATGAGCGGCATAGCTAAGACTACTCTTGCTAAATATTTCTATGCATCACTACTTATTAACGGAATTTCTTTGATATTTATGCGTTGATTGCAATTTATCAACAATACAAAGAAATGGTTCACATGGATGGAAATGTAGTATATTTTAAATCAGAGGCAGAATTGTTAGCCCAAAACCCATAGCTTGATGAGTTCTGAGACTTTAATGGGTATTAGGTTACCTAAATAATCGAACACCCATTTCAATTTGATAATGGGTATTAAAATTTTGAGATTTTCGAGTTCGGGTAATCGAAAATTTCAATGTAGATACCCAAACACGAACTATTCGACATGTCTAGATGGGGATGAGATCCAGTGTCCCACAATTTTATGCATGCCACTGTATCTCATGCTTATATTGATTATTTTAAAAATATTTTTTATAAAAATAAAATTTATTATAATACTATGAATTATATTTAATTTTTATTTCAAAAAATTAAATTTTTTAAAATATATACCATGACTTTGAATTTATCAACCTATTATTAGCTAATAAAAGTGAAATTAAATGATAAAAAATAATTATATACCCTACATTGATGGAATAAACCCTAGCTAATATTCACAACATTAAATTAAAGCATATAAAATTGAAATTAAAGAAAAAATATATAAAATAATAAATGAAATTGAAAGTGGGACATAAAATGTGATACACTGAATCTCATTCCGTCTAGATGACAATTTACAGTAGAATCGGAATTATAATTACTCTCTTTACTTCTAGAATATAAGAGCACTCCCAGCAGATCACCTAAATGCATCACTAACTCTTAATTTAGGCTAAAACAATTGAAAATGATATAAAAATGCATCCAGCAGATCCCCTAAATTGGATGGGGCCCACAAAAAAAATTACACCTACCTAAATTCAATCTTAAATTTACACCCACCCTAAATTTATTTTAAGCTTATAATTAGTAGGGCCCACACATAATTATTGTTTTTATGTAGAAAATAGGAGATTTGATGTATGCATTTATAAAATCGAGATCTTAAAATTAAATAGGGAAGCTTTAGGGAGGAATATAGGAGCATAATTTTGGGATTTCTGCTGGGAGTGCTCTAAGGAAGGTATATAAAATTATCTTTTTATATGATGATAGCTACATGACATTTGGATTAATTATATTATAGTATTAAATTATCATTATCACTATCATATAATTTTGGGACTAAAATTGTGCACATAAAATGATACTCCCTCCGTCCACGAGATAAAACTCCTACTTGGACCCCTTAAATATGTGTCCACGAAATAAACTCCTACTCTGCTTTTGGACAATTATACCCTCCATTGCTTTAAATTACTACACTTTATCTATTGGACCCCACTTTATTCCACAGACATATACATATTAGGATATTATGAATTTATATATATTAGATTAATTTTAAGAGGAGGAGGAGGAGGAGGAGGAGGAGGAGGAGGAGGAGGAGGAGGGGAGGACCGGAGGAGGGGAGGAGGCGGAGGAGGAGGAGGAGGAGGAGGAGAGGAGGAGGAGGAGGAGGAGGAGGAGCCGGAGGAGGAGGAGGAGGCGGAGGGGAGGAGGAGGACGGGAGGAGGAGGAGGAGGAGGAGGAGGAGGAGCCGGAGGAGGAGGAGGAGGAGGACCGGGAGGAGGAGGAGGAGGAGGAGGAGGGGGAGGAGGAGGAGGAGGAGGAGGGAGGAGGAGGAGGAGGAGGAGGAGGAGTAGGAGGAGCCGGAGGCGGGAGGCGGAGGAGGAGGAGGAGGAGGAGGAGGAGGAGGAGGAGAGGAGAGGAGAGGAGGAGGAGGAGAGGAGGAGGAGGGATGTAGGAGGAGGAGGAGGAGGAGGAGGAGGAGGAGGAGGAGGCCGGGAGGAGGAGGAGGCGGAGGACCGGGAGGAGGCGGAGGCGGAGGAGGAGGAGGAGGAGGAGGAGGAGGAGGGAGGAGGAGGAGGATGAGGAGGAGGAGGAGGAGGAGGAGGAGGAGGAGGAGGAGGAGGAGGAGGCGGAGGAGGCGGAGGAGGAGGAGGAGGGGAGGGGGAGAGGGGGAGGAGCGGCAGAGGAGAGGAGGAGGAGGGAGAGGAGGAGGAGGAGGATTATTATATATTATTTATTATTATTGTTATTATTATTATTATCGTTATTATTATTATCCTTATTATCTTATTATTATTATTATTACGTTATTATTATTATTATTATTATTATTATATTATATTACCGTTATTATTATTATTTTTTTATTGTTATTATTGTTATTATATTATTATTATATTATTGTTATTATTATTATATTGTTATTGTTGTTTGTATTATTATTATTATTATTATTATTATTATTATTATTATTATCATCAAATTGCTAGTTAAAGATTAGTAAAAGTAATCAAATACATAAACACTACCTTTTTAGTCTTTTACACCACCTTTACACCACCTTTTTCAGCTTTCTTAGTCTCCGTGCCGAACCCCAACTGGGAGTTTATTTCGTGGACGGAGGGAGTATATAAGACTTAGTTTCATTCTTTGTCTATATTTTTTTCACTATTTGCTACTCACTCTATATATCCTATAAAAATAGTCTTAATTTTCTTTGTTAGGGTGTCCATAAAAAATAGTCTTATTCTATTTATGGAGACTACTACACAATAGATTACTCTTCATATAGTAACTTATTTACCTGTTCTGCCACATGGTGAGACCCTTTTTTCACTTATAATTTAATTAATTATCATTATTAACACTACCTTTAAGATGAAATTTTTTCTCCACTCATAATATACTTAACTATTTTTATTACAACTCGTGTCACTCCCTTCTAACACTATTTTTATGGGACGAAGATAGTATTATTGAAATTAGTAATCAACAATTCATATTTATTATACGCTCTCTGTCCTGTAAGAGTGTATCACATGTGGAATGACGTAGGTTTTAAGAAAATTAAGGTTGGTAGATTATGTGTTAGTGGAAATGAGTGGTTGTGGTTGAATTAATTTAATTTATTTGTAAATGTAAATTGTAATTTTTTTTCCTTTTACGTTGAATTTAATAAAAATGTGAAGTCTATTACATTTTGGGTGTTAATGTGTTGTAATTTTATTTCGTTTATAGTTTTTTCAATAAATTTGTTACATATAATATATTAAATAATATAATTTCATAAAAAAAATATACACAATACAACAAAATAAAAATAAGAAAATAAGCGGTTCGCCCTTCTCTACCTCTTCAAGGGCCGCTTACAGTTCACCGGGTGAACCGTAAATCACCGATTTAGGCCCGATACTAGCGGTTTCTGGCCCGTGGACATCACTAACGACATTGTAGTTAGGCTTTTCGTTTGTGTTCGAATTCTAAAGGGTGTGAAATTTATAATATGTATGTTCATGAGTGATATTGGTTTATTCGTAGAATTTATTAATTTATTTGTTATTCTCCATTCTCTTAATAGCATTTTCCATCAAACCAAACCCTACACAATTACCCTTAAAATTAAATATGTAATAGAGATATAATAGATAATCTATATTTTATGTCCAAGACACTTTTTATATTTGTATAGATTAAGAAGATGAATAGCGCCAAACTAAAAGATTTATGGTAGATTAAATTATTAATTAAAATAAAAAAGAAAGCCATGATTCGACGCCTAGAAGAAGGAAGAGAAATATATTGAATTCCTCATCTACATCAAAATACAAGCTTAAGGACCAGTTTTGACTATACGAAAGTTGGGAGTTGCCAAGCTCTGTAATTCTTGGCTGACCTCGGATGACTCAACTCGAACATGAAAGGATGGGTCCCCTTGTAAGTCCTCTTGTTCGTCTACTATCCTTTTCAAAGACATAGCCATTGATTCACTGCACTCCTCCAATTCAATTGACCGGAGTGTTGCTATTTCTCCAATTTCTGAAGGGAACTCCTCCAACGACTCCATGTATGAGAGATGAAGTTGCTCAAGGCGCGGCAAGCAGAAGCCCTCTAACGTCCAACATTCCATATCCGCACACTCAATCAATCTTAAGTATTTGAGGCGGGGGAATTGGCCTTCAACTATTTCCCAACTGCGTCTTCCAAACTGCCCATCACACAATTTGAGTTTCTGAAGAAGTGGTAATGAAGCCATCTTTTCTAGAATTTCTTCCAAATGGAACTTTCCGCATTCAAGATACATCTTCTTGAGTGACTGCGGGAAACTAATACTCTCCAGATAGTCATCACTTCCTCCTAGAAAAATACAATGCAATGTTTCCAGCTTACTCAGACATTGAAGATAGCTGAGGCTCTTCACTCTGTCTATTAATTTATCCTTATATTTTATATACAATTTCTTGATATTGGGAATTCTTTGAATCACTCCTTCATTCAAGTTGAAATCAATCACTCCTTTTAGTGTCTCTAGATTCTCCATGATAATAATATCATCACTCGGAGGATCTGGGAGATAAATTCCTAGAAGTGGGAACTTGACATACTTAAGCTTACACATTTTCCAAATTTCTACTGGTGCAGTCAAACACCACGAAGAAATAACAATTAGTGTATGTAGATTCCACAGTAGATTGATTGAAGAAGGGATTTGCATCCCCGCAGAAAAATGAACCCGAAGGTACCTCAAGTTCACCAATTGAAAGAGATTTCCTATCAAATGCTCATCGAAAAACATATATGTAGTCAGTGTTCTCAACAATCTACAATCTAGCAATTGCGGAACTGTATAATCATGACATATGTAAGAACGAGCAAGTGACATAGATTCCAAGACTTTCCCATCTAAAATAATTTCGGGAATAACAATGCGGCGTTGGCTATTTATGCCTTGAGGACATTGTTGGCTTAAGACATAATAAAACCTCTGCTTTTGAGCTTCCTTCAAAGATAGCTCTCTCAGAAGATCATGCATGTAGCAGTACTTTATATTCCCTATAAACCCCAACTCAAGAACTAGAATGAGGTTTCTATCGATTAGCTCCTTCAGATACTCTTCGGCAATTGTTTCCAAGCTTTTACCGACTATTGGTTTAAGAAATCCTTCAGAAACCCATAGATTGATCAAATTTGAGACTTTAATTTCCTTATCTTCCTCAAACGTTCCCATATATAGAAAACAAGGTTTCAGATAGACAGGCAAATGGTCATAGCTTAGTTTCAATACTCTCAAGCAATATTCATCATTTTCAGAGTTCACTATTGAGCTTAAGTTTTTCTGTATGTGCTCCCAATATTCTAGTGTAAGTTCGGATTTTGCCAAAAGGCCCCCAATCACAACAATCGGCAAAGGAAGTCCATTACACTTTTCCACAATTTTCTTTCCAATTTCCTCGAGTTGAGGAGGAAAACCCTCATCCCCAAATACTGTTTTGGAGAACAAATTCCAGCTACTAACATCATCTAATAATCTCATACAAATGCTGTTAGAGTGTGTCAACTCGGCAGCCAAGTTTGACAACCTAGTTGTTACGATTATTCGACTCCCATCATTGTTATCAGGAAAGAAAACCATCATATTTTCCCACAACTCTACACTCCACATATCATCCAGTATTATGAGATACCTCCTACACAATAAATACTTACGTAATTCCACTCCTAAATCTTCCTCACTCAAATCACCACCCGAATCTCCTCTCACTTGGCAAAGAAGTCCTCTAAGTGTTTCTCTAACATTATAAGTTTGAGAAATTGTAGTCCAACCGCAAATATCAAAATGATGCTTAACAAGTGGATGCTCAAATATATGTCGGGCAAGAGTGGTCTTACCAATCCCGCCCATCCCCGTGATTGGGATGATTTGGCGATTGCGGTGCCCTCTAGTGAGCCTATCCAGGAGTTCAAGTGACACGTCATCAAAGCCCACCATCATGCTTTCCTTCACAGCGGAAGAGGACGTCAAGGAGACCTTTCTCTGCAGTTTAGGTTCGGCTGCAATCCCCATGGCTTCCTTCTTGATCACATTCATTTCTTCTATCACTTGTTGTAGATCTTGATAGAAGTTGATGCAGCTGACTCCCTTTATCTGCAGTTGAGGATCGACTGCAATAAGACTCTCCAACAGATCATCTGCTTCACTGCTATCGCTAAAAAGGGAGTAGCATCCTTTTTCGAGAAGTTTCCGCAAGATAGAAGTCGCTTGTTCACTGGAACCGTATGCACCTAGTTTAATCACGTCCACAATATGCGATTCGATAACATCTTCGGCCGCATAAGCTGCATCTGCAATTCGCATCTCCAACGGATCGGCTGCAATCTCCATGGCTTCTTTCTTGATCACATTCAATATTTCTTCCATCACTTGTTGTAGATCGTGATTAAAGTCCTCCTCAATAGTTGCACATTTACACAGAGCTCGAAACAAGTTAATAAAACTGATCATCTTCCCAACAATTGTGGATCGATTATCAATTTGAACCACAATTTGGGATTCGATAACATCCTCAGCTGCATAAACTGCATCAGCAATGCCACGCTCCAATGGATCAGCTTCATGGTCATCGACAACCGGGGGCATATAACCATCAAGAAAATCCTGCAAGAAGGTAACATTTTGAGTGAGAGATTGAACTTGATGTTTGTCGATAGAAATTGGAGGGGAAGGATGATTCTCGATGCGATCTATGATATGCATAAGAGAAACCAGAGCTCCATAAGCCGCCATGACTAACTCTTTCAATGCAGAATGAATATATTTATAGGAAGTGTGAGTCAAAAGAAAATATGAGATAATATTTGAGAGGTGAAAGAAGACAACCAATCTTTTATTCAAAGATGTAAGAAGGCAATTAACCAATCTAGTATTATGATTCCACAATTGAGAATTGAAAATTTTTGTGGCAGAAATAGCTGAACAAGTCATGTGCAGCATTATCGAAATCAATAAAATATGCTGCAGTTGTCTTAGTAAAATGTTAGTGCAACTACTATGCACCCAATGAATAAAAAATGACTATTGAAAGATTGAATTAGTTTATGTTGATTAGGTTGTAGACACTGTCATAGAAAATTTTAAAATACGCCCAACTTGCGTCTGTGACAATCTCTTCAAATATTTATTTAACAGAATAAAAAATAGAAATTGATAAAAATCAATAATTAACCAACTTGAGGCGTTAGAGTCAGGTTGACGTCTTCCAGCTTAGAGACGATCCAACTGTTCGATGAAATGCTCAGCAGAATCTTGGCCTTCCAAATGTTCAATGAAACGCCACATAAAGTTAATCCTCAAAATTAAATGCCCCCTTAGGGGTGTTTACTTTGGATAATTTATCTTAATAGATAAAAATAGTAAGACTAATTCTTCGTTTATTTGATGGATTGAAACTCTTGGAGTTAATTTTTAACTCCAGTATTATTTTGTTTTGCCTTTCATCACGTTTTTGCAGGCCTTAAAACAAAGTCAAAATCAGTTCCTACAAGATAGGAAACATGGAGAAAGGAAGAGAAGGGGTTGAGGGAGTTAGTTCCTAAAATCATGGATAAAACCCTAAACTACCTCAACCTCCACTACTCCACTTCTTGCAACCACGTTTTCAGCTTTGAAGAGCAAGATTGGAGTTGTCTATAAAAGCTGAGGAAGTTCCCTCAGTCTGTCTAGAGCTTACAGAGAGAAATCAGGCCATGTAGGGTAATTGTGTACGAGTGTGATTCCGTATGTTGGGATAACATCAGAGCCAACACTCGTTGTTTTATTTTGTAAGGTTTCGGAGTATTACTCTTGAATCCAGTTTTTGTTTTTTAGTGAGAGTGTCATGTGTTAAATACCTAGAGTCTTGTAAAGGTATTGAACGTGAGTTGTTCATTCTCGATTTAGTCATTTTGCCATGAGGCATCTTCAAGTTATATTTTATAACCTGAAGAATTTTTGTATCTCCTTGTGTCTTCTCTCATTTTTATTTCCGTTGCAATATTTCTCTGTGTGCACTGGTGTGTTTCCTAAACACAGTGTGTCACATCAAGTTTGAAGGAAGCAACACTAACAAGTGGTATCAGAGCAGTCACTCGATACACTGAGTGTGATCCTCGTTGTTATCAGAACAGTTGCTTCAACATGGAGTCCAACAATCTCGGATTTATGCGACCACCAATTCTGGATGGTGCAAATTGCTCTTTCAAGAAGTACAAATGCAAGGGGAGAACATCCATTTCGGGGGAGATTTAAAGGCTTATTGGTTTTGTGAAGAAAGGCAAAAATGGGGAGTTTGTTGGAGTTAATTTTTAACTCCAGTATTATTTTGTTTTGCCTTTCATCACGTTTTTGCAGGCCTTAAAACAAAGTCAAAATCAGTTCCTACAAGATAGGAAACATGGAGAAAGGAAGAGAAGGGGTTGAGGGAGTTAGTTCCTAAAATCATGGATAAAACCCTAAACTACCTCAACCTCCACTACTCCACTTCTTGCAACCACGTTTTCAGCTTTGAAGAGCAAGATTGGAGTTGTCTATAAAAGCTGAGGAAGTTCCCTCAGTCTGTCTAGAGCTTACAGAGAGAAATCAGGCCATGTAGGGTAATTGTGTACGAGTGTGATTCCGTATGTTGGGATAACATCAGAGCCAACACTCGTTGTTTTATTTTGTAAGGTTTCGGAGTATTACTCTTGAATCCAGTTTTTGTTTTTTAGTGAGAGTGTCATGTGTTAAATACCTAGAGTCTTGTAAAGGTATTGAACGTGAGTTGTTCATTCTCGATTTAGTCATTTTGCCATGAGGCATCTTCAAGTTATATTTTATAACCTGAAGAATTTTTGTATCTCCTTGTGTCTTCTCTCATTTTTATTTCCGTTGCAATATTTCTCTGTGTGCACTGGTGTGTTTCCTAAACACAGTGTGTCACATCAAGTTTGAAGGAAGCAACACTAACAAGTGGTATCAGAGCAGTCACTCGATACACTGAGTGTGATCCTCGTTGTTATCAGAACAGTTGCTTCAACATGGAGTCCAACAATCTCGGATTTATGCGACCACCAATTCTGGATGGTGCAAATTGCTCTTTCAAGAAGTACAAATGCAAGGGGAGAACATCCATTTCGGGGGAGATTTAAAGGCTTATTGGTTTTGTGAAGAAAGGCAAAAATGGGGAGTTTGTTGGAGTTAATTTTTAACTCCAGTATTATTTTGTTTTGCCTTTCATCACGTTTTTGCAGGCCTTAAAACAAAGTCAAAATCAGTTCCTACAAGATAGGAAACATGGAGAAAGGAAGAGAAGGGGTTGAGGGAGTTAGTTCCTAAAATCATGGATAAAACCCTAAACTACCTCAACCTCCACTACTCCACTTCTTGCAACCACGTTTTCAGCTTTGAAGAGCAAGATTGGAGTTGTCTATAAAAGCTGAGGAAGTTCCCTCAGTCTGTCTAGAGCTTACAGAGAGAAATCAGGCCATGTAGGGTAATTGTGTACGAGTGTGATTCCGTATGTTGGGATAACATCAGAGCCAACACTCGTTGTTTTATTTTGTAAGGTTTCGGAGTATTACTCTTGAATCCAGTTTTTGTTTTTTAGTGAGAGTGTCATGTGTTAAATACCTAGATTCTTGTAAAGGTATTGAACGTGAGTTGTTCATTCTCGATTTAGTCATTTTGCCATGAGGCATCTTCAAGTTATATTTTATAACCTGAAGAATTTTTGTATCTCCTTGTGTCTTCTCTCATTTTTATTTCCGTTGCAATATTTCTCTGTGTGCACTGGTGTGTTTCCTAAACACAGTGTATCACATCAAGTTTGAAGGAAGCAACACTAACAGAAACTTTGAGATATCCGAAGACCATTATTTCTATCAGTTAAACTAATTTTGCTTAATTCATATCCCATTAACTAACTATGCGTTGATCAAAATTCTTAAGTAATTAAGTAAGTGTATGAGTAGGTGATTGGTGTTATTTTCATGTCCTAATTCATGCATTGAATAATAAACTTTGATTTTTTAATTTTATTTTTTTGAGGGCCAAGAATAAACTATATATGATTAATGATGCTCAAGTTTGTTGGTATTGACATTAGAAATTTCTGAATAGGTTGAAAACAGTGGATAGATTCTTGTACAAGAATTTAGAAAACAACATGCAAGTCTTCAAGTTGGGAAGTTGTCATATTCCATTTGTTTTGTTTCTTTTGAATCTCATTAATATTTTGAAATGTTTTTTTATAATGCTGCAAATATATTGTAGAAGAAATTTGGGCATATTTTCAAAAATGGTGATTCTATGATCATAGCCCACGTTTTACTCAGTGTAGCCCCCAATCTAAAATAATAATAATAAATATTTATAAATTTAGTAATTTATCCTATAGCCCATAGCCCCAAAATTAAATACCCTATATAGCCTATAGCCCCCTAAATTAAATACTTTATCGTTTTCGATTGAAGTTTTGCCGTAGAACTTCACAAATTCAATTATCAGCACGAACATGTTTTTCTATATGCTAATACATAGTTGGTGCCGTAGCTCTGCTCGTCCATCTTGACTCCGGGAAGCTTCTCCGCATTGGAGTTCTTTTTCTATTTGCTCAATATGACTTCTTCTCTCTTTCTTTATATTTTTGTAAAATCTAATGATTTTGTTTTTCTGGTGATCAAATTTCCTATTCTTTTCCTGCTTCTTTTCTATTTATGCCTCTTTTTCTAAATCAAGTTTTTGCTATGTTAGAGATTGAGGGGCTGGGCTTCATTATCTTGCTTCAATACTCTATTTCTTTATATTTTGTAAAATCTAATGATTTTGTTTTGTTGTGATCACATTTTTCTACTTTTTTTTATCTATTTTTGTTACTTATTTTAAATCAAGTTTTTGTTATTTTAGAGATTGAGGGGCTGGGCTTCATTATCATGCTTCAATATGGAGTGAAGAATATCTTGATTACTGGTGGTGCTAGTTCATAGGATCCCATGTTGCAAACTGGCTGACACGAAGTTACTCCGACAAGATTGTTGTTGTGGATAAGCTAGAGTACTGCTCAAACTTGAGAAATCTCGAGCCCTCTCAATCTTTCCCTAACTTCAAATTTGTGAAAGCATACATGCTACGGAGGCCATAGACACGGTCATGCACTTTACTGCTCAAACACATGTTGATAATTCATTTGGTAATAGCTTGAGAGTTTATCAGGAACAATGTGTATGGTACATGTGTCCTTCTTGAAGCTTTGGTAATGTTAAGAGATTTGTCCATGTTACTACTGATGGGGGCGCTTATTTTGCATGATTGATAAAATGAATGATTGAGTTTTTTTATCCTCAAGAGTAGGATTATTTTAATTCTACCATTTTAATGGGATAAGAATAAAGCAAAATAAGTTTAAATAATAAAAAAATAATCAAACGGCTTGGGATCGGATATTCCAAAGTTTCAATCCAACGAAGTAAACAAGGAATTAACCTTACTATTTTTATCTATCAAAACTAATCTTTCAATGTAAACGCCCCCATAAGGTTTATGAAGAGACGGATGAGAATTTTGTGGCAAGCAACCATGAAGCGTCGCAGCTTCTCCCCACGAATCCATATTCAACATCCAAAGCTGGAGCTGAAATGCTTGTTATGGCTTATGGGCAGTCATATGGATTGCATGTGATAATTACAAGGGGGAACAAATATGATCCCCACCAGTATCCCGAAAAGTTGGTTCCTAATTTATCCTCTTAGCCATTTGATAAAATATATATGGATTCCATCCTTGCAAAAAGCGATCCTAATAAATATTCACAGGTCATCAAATTTCTACAAGACTACATCTACCATGATGAGGACTAAATTGTCCACCAGCGTTGTGTTTAACAGTGCTGGAATATTTCTTTATCATTATTAGTATTTAATGCTATTATTATTTTTTCACATATTTGATACTGTGCTGACTTGACAGGTTCGACTTTATCAACCGAGAAGTAAATTTGGCTCCTAGCGCTGATAGTATCCTAACTTTGGCTTCCAACGCAAATATTCGGCTTAGCTCCCAGTGCTGTTTATTCAGCCCGAAGACGAAGATCACTGTAATAGGGGCTTAGGCCCAACTACTTGTGCTAATGGGCCTTAGGTTTACCTTAGTGCATATAAATAGATGTTGGAAGATAAACTTGATTTGGTGAGATTAATAATTTTCCACCGACTTAAGGAATCATCTAGATAAATTGAGAAGTCAATAACTTCATGTTGAAGCCAATCGAATTATCTAGATACTTATAGAAATGTTGAAGCCAATTAAGTCAAATGTGGTGGCTATATCACCGACATTGTACACTATAAATATGTATTGTATCATTTCAATTTGGAAGTGAGGAAAAAGAAGTTTAAGAAATCAAACTCCTATTCTCTTATCAATTTACACGTCCACACACATACACATTTATACAAATTAGTTTCTCCACTATAAATTATTCATTCTCCAAAATAAAATCCTATACATATTTTCTTATATTCCAACAATAGAAACTTGTTCATTAGATTAGGGGGCTCTTTCATTTTTATTCTTAGCTCACATTGTAAAATGTAAATTCTCCAACTATAGTGAAAAACACTCGAATGCCCACCCATGAATGTAGATCCTCGCGATCGAACCACGTAAATCTTTGTGTTGTTTATTCGTTTTATCGTTTTTAGTTTATGTGTTGATGTTAATCCCATCGTACCATAAGAAAATCTTATGAGTCTCCTAATATTGATTCCCCTCAATCACCAGGGGAATAATATATATATATATATATATATATATATATATATATATATATATATAGGGTTAGGTTCAATGAAAAAGGCCTAAATGTAAGAGAGAATAGAGAAGAAATCTCATCCGTTGATTTTATATAATCTAACGGACATGATTTATTCACGCCATGTTCAACAGATTTTTTCGTTGAACATTCGTGAACATATACAATATTTTTGGGGGTTCTGGGATTCGACCCCCCATACGTTCAACAGAAAAATCCGTTGAACATGACGTGAATAAATCATGTCCGTTAGATTAGATAAGATCAACGGATGAGATTACTTCTCTCTTCTTTCTTACATTTAGGCCTTCTTCATTGAACCTTGGCCTATATATATATATATATATATATATATATATATATATATATTATATGATTAGAAGCTTGACGTACAAAAGCTAAATGTGATATTTCGAGCTACAGACAAAATGATGTTAAAAAATCATGTAAGGTTCAGATGTAAATATGTTCACATGTAAGATGTGGTCTTAAATTTTACCTATCAATTTAAAAAAATTATACTCCTATAATATTAGTAAATCTTTCCTATATACTATTAACAAGAAATACAATGTATCAATCCTTTATCATATCCAATATCATATATACCTAAATCTTTTTGAGTTAATATATAGATATGACCACTTTCATATAGTAAAATTAAAATTTGGCCTATGAAATAAAATATTAAAAATTGGTCACTTTTTGTGTAAAAGTACAAAATTGCCCCTTGCATTAAAATTTTAAAAAATGGCCACTTTCCTCTCTATCTCTCTCAAGCTTCACAATCTCACAATTTCGATTTCGACTCTCTCTCTCTCTCTCCACCATCTTCTTCGTCGTCGTCCCATCGCGCCGCCCCTCCGGTTGCAAATTGTCGTCGCGCACTGCCGCCGTCACGTAAGGTTCATCTTCTTCGTCGCGCACTCTCCGGAGCTCACTCCGCATCTCCACTGGCTACGCCACCGCAGAGAGAACCAGGACCCCGCGAGCGGTCCGCCGAGGAGCTCCACCGGAATAAGCTCGGCGGTGGTTTTAGATATTACGGCGGCGGTTCCAGAGACGAGCAGCCGGTGCGTCAGGGGAGCTTCAATCGAGAATCTGATCGTGAATTAGAGCCTTCTAGGGCTGACGAAACTAATGATTGGGGTGAAAATAAGAAACTGTCTGGGGGTACTGGATTTGATAGGAGATATAGGGAAGAGCGAGGGGGTTCGCGATAATTCTCCTTTTTATTTTTCCAATTTCAGACATCTTTGTTTTTAACTTAATTACTAGATTCCGAACTTGAGTTTTGGATGGAAAATTGATAGATTTTCCTCTGTTTCTGTATATTATTATTTGAATTAAATAACTGCCATTTTTTGTTTGTGTGATTGAAAGTTTGCTTCATAGTTGTTTCGCGAAGTTCTATGTGATAATTGAAAGTTTGTTTCATAGTTGTTTCGCGAAGTTCCATGTGATAATTGAAAGTTTGTTTCATTGCAGTTGATTAATTGATTCTAAGCGACGCAATTGCTTCGCGAAATTTTGCTTCTCTTAAGTTCTAAAATTTTGTGTTTGTGTAGAAGTCTCTCTCTCCACACGTAATTGATAATTGATTAATTGAAATATTTTTGGTTAATGTTCTTAAATTCACGATTAAATTTATAAATTCAAAACTTAATGTTCTTGAATTCACAACTCAATTTTTTTGAATTCACGAACACATCTATGAATTCACAATTTAATATTCTTGAATTCACAACCAGATCTATGAATTCACAATTTAATGTTCTTGAATTCACAATTTAATATTCTTGAATTCAAAACCAGATCTATGAATTCACAACCAAAATAAATTCGAGTTTTAATTGTGAATTCAAACTTTAAAAACTCAAATTCACAACTTAATGTTTATGAATTCACGATCAGATCTTTGAATTCACAACAAAAAAAATTCTGGCTGTGAATTAAATTTTGGTTGTGAATTCGATTGGTTGTGAATTCACAAACAAAATAAATTCTAGTTGTGAATTAAATTATGGTTGTGAATTCGACTGATTGTGAATTCACAACCAAAAAATTCTGGTTGTGAATTACATTCTGGTTGTGAATTGTCTGGTTGTGAATCCACAACCAAAAAAATCTGGCTGTGAATTAAATTTTGGTTGTAAATTTACAACAAAAAAATTCTTGTTGTGAATTCGACTGTGTAGGGTTTAGGGTTTAGGATTTAGGGTTTAGGTTTTAGGATTTAGTGTATAGGATTTAGGGTTTAGGTTTTAGGATTTAGTGTTTAGGGTTTAGATTTTAGGGTTTAGGGTTTAGAGTGGATTTATGATTTTGGGTTTAGGGTTTCAGTTCAGTTCAGTTGTGAATTTACTGTTTCAGTTCAGTTGTGAATTCACAATTGTAATAATTCACAACTAGGGTTTAGATTTAGGGTTTAGTGTTTCAGTTCAGTTCAGTTGTGAATTCACAATCGTAATAATTCACAACTAGGGTTTAGGGTTTAGGGTTTAGGGTTTCAGTTCAGTTAAGTTGTGAATTTACTGATTAAGTCCATTTGTGAATTTACTGTTTCAGTTCAGTTGTGAATTCACAATCGTAATAATTCACAACTAGGGTTTAGGTTTAGGATTTCAGTTCAGTTCAGTTGTGAATTTACTGTTTCAATTCAGTTGTGAATTCACAATTGTAATAATTCACAACTAGGGTTTAGGTTTAGGGTTTAGTGTTTCAGTTCAGTTCAGTTGTGAATTCACAATTGTAATAATTCACAACTAGGGTTTAGGTTTATGGTTTAGGATTTCAGTTTAGTTAAGTTGTGAATTCAAAATCAAAAAAATCTGATTGTGAATTAAATTTTGATTGTGAATTCGACTGGTTGTGAATTTACAAACAAAAAATTCTGGTTGTGAATTCGATTGGTTGTGAATTCACAATTCACAACCAGTGTGAATTCACAACCAAAATTTTTTGGTTGTGAATTCACATTGGTTGTGAATTGCGGGATTTTTTAAAAGGGTGATGTAAAGTGGACATTTTTTTAATTTTTAATGTGAAGGGTATTTTGGTAACACTGGTCATTTTTTAATATTTTTATCTTAGTGGACAATTTTTAATTTTACAATATGAAAGTGGCCATTTTAAAAATCCACTCAATCCTTTTCTTCTTATTTTTAAAAATCTCAAACCTCACATCAACTTTTTATGAAATTTCATCAAATAAAAAATTATATAAAGATATTCTATTTTAGATCTCAACAAAAAATAACATGTAATTGGCGAAAATTGTTGAGATTATTATAGTTTGAATTGTACCACCAATTTATTTTGATCAAATAAAATTAATTAAAAAATAATTTATATAAAGACCATTTCATATGCTATGATTATAAACTAGTCGGTAACCCGTCGAAAATCGACGGGAATCTATTAAAATATAAATATTTGTAATTATTCAATATATTTTTTAGTTGATGAATTTTTTTCAATAAGATATACTTATTGAATGAATTTGTTTTAAAGTATTTAAAGTAAAAGATGTAATATTTATTTGAAATTAATATAAATTAAATATCTATATAAGCAGAGTTTTGATTCAAAAAATATTAAAAAAGAAGTTGCGATAATGATTTGAAACGTGATTTGAAGTCATAAATCAGGCCTATCACGTACGAAGATATCAAATGTTAAATTCCAACAAAAGACTGAGAGACAAAAAAAATATACCCACTGTCTTCAACTCGTCTGTATAAGAAACTCTCACATTTCCAATATTCTAGAGGTCTCATCCTAATTCTTTTGCTTATGTTGTACCAACCTCTGCAGTATCAATCAACACATATCAAATCAGCCAAACAAAAAATAAGAAAAAAAATATTTTAAATAATATCGTTAATGACTTAACTTCTAAAGATTGAATAAAATACTATTAAATTTGCAATTACCTCATAATCTATCGAAAATATCAACCATCTCATTGGTGGGGGCCAAGATAGCTCTATTCTTAAACATTTCTAGATCAAATGCATTATTCATGATGTCATTGTATGTGTTTTCCACTATAGCTGCAATAGGATTTGTTGCATTGTGTATAAGGATATCTTCTGATAATACCACAACAGATTCTCCATCAGCAAGACTTTGTCCGGCTGTACCGTCATCTATTTTAGTATCAATTCTACAAATTCTTTGGTTTCTTCTGCATCCGAACCAGAAGCATTTGCCTGAAATAAAAATGTACTTTTATCAAATATTTACTCATTTATTGTTAACACTACTCCTATTATAAACCTTTTTTTATCCAATCACGATATATTAAATTACAATTATAAAAATTTATACCAATATTTCTTACAATTATATTTGTAGAATGAGGAGAATATTAAATAAAAGTCTTTTGAATATTAAATATCAAAATTACGCATTTGAATTTTGAATATGACATTTTCATAAAATTATCTCATATTATATTTTAGGGTTAATGGCCGTAAAATACACGAAGTTTGCCCGAATTTGCATTTCGTACATGACCTTAAAAAATAGCCCCACAATACATTAACTTTTGATTTTGTCGTAATTTGCACACGGCAATAATTCCGGTTATGATTAAAGTTGACCAGCAACGACCTCTGCTTTTCTTCAGGGTGAAAATCAATTATTGCGCCTTTGCATATATAGTTCCACTCTATAAATTGAAAGATAATTATTTTCTAATCTCTTTAATTGTTTTCACTTCTATTATTCCGGCAAGTTAAAAATTACCTCAGAATTTTTAATCTCTTTAATTGTTTTCACTAAAGCAGGTTTCAACCATTCTTCATTTTTTACTTCTCGGCTAACGTTGGAAATATCAGTTGTGGTGTATTGTTGGAATCTTCAGTAAGACCGCACCTGAAATTATTTTAAACTTGAAGAATATGTGAGAAACAGGTGATTAACACTTGTATAATGCATGAATACATCTTATATCAAAATGTATTTTTAAATATATATTTATACAAACCTTAATATAAAATCTTTAATTTCTTGAATATGAGAGCTGATAAAATATGTGGTTGCATGCTTCATTGTGGAAACTTTGGTTACACTTAAAATAACATTTAAATTATCAGTCACCATTATATCTTTCAAATTATGGAGCAAGAATTAAATAGATTTTTTTAATAATACGAAGAATACGCATATATAGAGACCACATATCGTTTGACATTGACGAATCTATTTTAGATAAAAAAAAATTGATTAAAACCTATAAGCTACTTACTAATTATAAGCCTACACATACTTTCTATTTTTCGTATATGTTATCGAAAGAATTGGCTCAATCTAGATTTGAAAAAAATAATTTAAAAATTGGCTCAATCTAGATTTGAGTATTATTTATTAGATATTTAGTCTATCTAGAAATTTGTTGATTAAACTCTCCCTTTTACAATCAAGAGAAATCCTCTATCTATTATTTATTAGATATCGAATATCTCAAAAGAAGAAATGTATATTATTTATTACACATAGAAATTTGTTGATTAAATTTTTAAAAAAATAAGAATGAATGAGAATTGAGAAAAATTAGAATAGAGTGATTATACGATGCCACGTAGGATATAGTTTATTTTACTTTTATATATATATAATTTATATAAAGACCATTTCATATGCTATGATTATAAATAATGTACAATAATAATTATGATATAAAGTGGTTTTTCATCAAATTTCGACGGGTGATACACACTGGCGGATCCAGTATGGTACAATGGGGGTACAAGGGTACAGTTGTACCCCCATTTTCTTTAAACCATATATATATATATATCTATATATATATAGGGTTGTGCTAAAATAAGACCCACTCTTAGCCTATAAAACATCTCACATTTATGGACGGTCAGATTTGGCTAGATTTCTTAGTATGTAATCAGCCGAAAATAAGGGAGAGGTTAATAACGTAATTACATTTCATTAATTAATATCTTCCCATAATTTAAGGGATTACGTTTGTACACTATACAATTCCATATCTTCTTCATTCATCCATACACTCCCACATTTTTTTATAATGCCTTCTTTCTGGAACATTTACTAGTATATATTTCGCACCCCCAAATATATATTTCTGGATCCGCCACTGGTTATACACTAGTTAATTTTTGATATGCACGTGATGGGTTAAGTTCTACTGAAATTATTACTTTCGTAAGATGTGAGATTAATGAATAAGCAGCATATATTGATGAATAAAGCTTATATAGTATTGAATAACAATATTTAAAAAATTAGTAAAATTTTCGTTCACTCCAAAATTCGAACCAAGTAAAAAAAAATATCCTCTAGATAAATATCAATTATAGAAAATACTTAAATTAACATCTACAAATCAATCTAATATCTCATCATACGAGGGATCTCAATGGAATGGAACCATTCCCTGCACATGATAATGGATGTATCGATCCTCCAAAATTAAAGGGTATTCTGTGTAATTAACTGAAGAAGCCATGTGCACTTCTTGAAGTCATTTAACTATACGTTTCTCAAAGTTCTTGAAGTATATGAGTAGGTCAGTAGGTGACTGGTGTTGATTTTTATGCGTCGAAGAATAAACAATGATTTATTTTTATTTTTTATTGACCTTGGAAATTTCCGAATAGGTTGAAAATGGGTAGATTTGTCAAGAATTTAGAAAACAATGCAATATGCAAGTCGTCAAGTTGCATCCCAATTTGTTATAAATTATGGAATTTTGAAAGAAGAAAAAAATGCAAGTTGGGAAGTTGCCATATTCCATTAATTTGTTTGTTTGTTTTTTTTTTTCAATCTCATTAATATTGTGAAAATGTTTTTTGGTTTTAATGCTGCAAAAATATTGTAGATTAAACTTGGGCATATTTTCTAGAATACGTCTCTACTGCATTCGAACCATGGACCTGTTTTTTTGTTAGGACGGCTTTGAGTCCCTCGGCCCAACGGGCTCAGCTATTTTGGATATTCAGTACCTAATCCAATTGTAAACATCCGATAGCGCGTAGAATTATCATCACTAAACATCGCTTAATCTTTTAAATGCTTTGAACAAGAACATTAAAAATTAAATACTACTACTAAACACTTGTTAAAATTATAAATAATTGAAATTAAGAAAAATAGAAAATTATAAGGAAAAATTATGTGTTGAATATTGCGACATTGGATGTAGTCGTGTGGGAAAAAAAAACCAATGTATAGTTCTTTTTTTTTTGGATTTGGGACGAAAGAATTTAGGATTGAGCTCCAGTTATTCAGGTTATTAAGCATCAAATTGATATCTTGAACATCCAGTACGAATCCAAATGTAAACATTCAATCGATGAGCATAGAATTGTGAAATAATATGTAGTGAAGTTTATTCAGTAGCCCAAGATCAAAACCAGAATTAAGGCGCCAAGGATGAGCTTTGAAGAATGAAAATAGACAAAAGATAATAGCAGTGTTGGGAGGCAAAAAATGGAGAGTCTGTTTTCTTTCGGTTCAGTTGTGTTGAAGATATACAAAAGGAATTAAAAAGGCCTACAGAATATTCTAGACTACAACATAAAGACCCAAATAAAGATTTAAAGAAACTAGGCAACAATGAGACAAATGAACAGCAACATTAATTGAGACTTAGGAAAATTAGCTTTAACTTTCAACAGGCAAAACATCGTTGAATCTTTTAAATGCTTTAAATAAAAATATTACAAATTCAAAGGATTTGTTTTGTTAAAAACTATAAATAATTTAAACAAATACAAAATTATAAGTAAAAACTAATGTATTGTTTCTTTTTTCTTTTCTATTTTGGATTTGGGACGAGAGAACATAGGATTGAACTCCAATTATTAGCTTATTAAGCAGATACAAAGCGCCAATAATTTAATTTATCATTTAAAATAAAAGGAAAACCACAATTCGGCACCTAGAAGAAGGAAGAGAGCGAGATATGCAACATTAATCACTCAAATTAGTATTCCCACAACTGAATTCCTCATCAGATCAAACTACAAGTTTAAGCATGTCCTACACGAAAGTTGGGAGTTGCCGAGCTCCGCAGTTCTTGGCTGACATTGTATGACTTAACTCGAACATGGAAGGTGTTATTTGGTAGTGTAGAAAATAGAATGACGATAAATGGAAAAGATGCAGAACCGAGGCGAGAATAAATTCTCTCTCCGTAAGGCAAAATTACTTCCGCTCTGTGCTTGCGGATCTACAGTAATTGCCCCCAAGATACCACGGTTTCGGGATGGTAGACGAGTCTGAAAAAATAACTAATCCATACAAAAAGTGGTGAGATGTGTTGTATCAATGAATGTGAGTACGAAAGATAGAACACAACGAATGATAACCCAGTTCGGTTAAACAACCTACGTCTGGGGGGCCTCGCCCAGGGAAAATCATCCACTATATGAAGTTAAGATGTACAAAGGACTTACACAATAAGACACCCTCTTACTTAGCCTCTACATCTTCCCAAAACCTCATCAACGGTGAATAATTGAAAGCTAGACAACGACTAACTTTCTAGGCGCACCTAATCCCTCGAGAAACAAGAACCAACAATAAAGAAGAGTAAATAACTCTTTTACAATGTACGCTCAAGTGTATAACTCACAAGCACTCTTCTGCTAGGAAATAAAAGTACTGTATCAATGAAAGTACTACAGACTGTACAAATTTGGGGGGACACCTAGCAGGAACAGAATTCTCGACTACATTGCGAGAGATGTTAAGCACGAAATTCCCCAGCCATGATGAACGAAATATGGCCTCATTTTATAGACATCAAGCCTTTAATCTTCTCTTGTAGCCCAAGTTAATCCTTTCCCAGTCGTAGAAGGAAATAAGAGTTCTAACTTGATGAGGACTCTGCTTGGATGATCTTGATATATCTCTAATTGTAATCCATCATCAAATTGTGCATACTACTGATATAATATGAAATATATCCATAAGAGTCGTGTAAGATACCAACTGGAATATGCTGCTGAAAATCTCGCAGGAAAGTACCAGCCAAAGTACCAGACATTGATTAGTACTTTGCTTGTAATCGTATCTGAACATCCTGAGATACTTAAAGAATTGTCTATACAATGACAATATATATTTGAGTATAACCAATACTCAACAATCTCCCCCTTTGTCATTGATGTAGACAAAACAAGCTGCACAACTCATGAATAAACTGCAGCAAGCAAAAGTATCAGCATCTGTACCATCTCTTCAAAGAACTCTCGGAGATACATCACCGGCGACAGGCACACGAACACGTGGAAATACAGCACCAGCGACATACATATGAATATGAAACGCTCTGTCGAAAGGTCTATTCATTTTCCATATTCTCCCCCTGAATTGATTCAATTTGTGAATGCACCAGTAGCAGCCTCCAATACAATCTCACAAAAAAATACCACATGGATTAGTGTCACCAAGATCTAACACCAATAACTTAGGTGACCTGCTCTGATACCAATTGAAAAAATAACTAATCCATACAAAAAGTGGTGAGATGTGTTGTATCAATGAATGTGAGTACGAAAGATAGAACACAACGAATGATAACCCAGTTCGGTTAAACAACCTACGTCTGGGGGGCCTCGCCCAGGGAAAATCATCCACTATATGAAGTTAAGATGTACAAAGGACTTACACAATAAGACACCCTCTTACTTAGCCTCTACATCTTCCCAAAACCTCATCAACGGTGAATAACTGAAAGCTAGACAACGACTAACTTTCTAGGCGCACCTAATCCCTCGAGAAACAAGAACCAACAATAAAGAAGAGTAAATAACTCTTTTACAATGTACGCTCAAGTGTATAACTCACAAGCACTCTTCTGCTAGGAAATAAAAGTACTGTATCAATGAAAGTACTACAGACTGTACAAATTTGGGGGGACACCTAGCAGGAACAGAATTCTCGACTACATTGCGAGAGATGTTAAGCACGAAATTCCCCAGCCATGATGAACGAAATATGGCCTCCTTTTATAGACATCAAGCCTTTAATCTTCTCTTGTAGCCCAAGTTAATCCTTTCCCAGTCGTAGAAGGAAATAAGAGTTCTAGCTTGATGAGGACTCTGCTTGGATGATCTTGATATATCTCTAATTGTAATCCATCATCAAATTGTGCATACTACTGATATAATATGAAATATATCCATAAGAGTCGTGTAAGATACCAACTGGAATATGCTGCTGAAAATCTCGCAGGAAAGTACCAGCCAAAGTACCAGACACTGATTAGTACTTTGCTTGTAATCGTATCTGAACATCCTGAGATACTTAAAGAATTGTCTATACAATGACAATATATATTTGAGTATAACCAATACTCAACAGAGTCCTTAGCACTAAGAGATCGCTATCCGGTCAAACGGCTTGATACTCGGGACTGAGTATGTAAACTAAACTAATATGACAAATTGATTATCTGAATTCGTTGGTGTGTTTAATCTCATTCTGGAGGGCCCTATTTATAATGTTCCAGGGGTTTCCTTGAACGGACGTGACTTTCCAATCCGAAGAGGTGCACCCTTCTTGTTTGAAGAGATGTGTCTCTTCTGTCCGAAGGGGTGTATTGTTTGGGTAAACATGTAGTCCGAACCATCGTGTCTCTTCGGTTCTTAACCGCTTGCCACGCACACTGTTTGGATAAACATGTCCGAACCATCGTGTCTCTTCGGTCCTAAACCGCCGCCACATCTTTGCGCATTAATTACTCATTCAATTATTTAAATAAGTAAATATACCAATTTAATCTACTCAACATGTAGATTCAAAAATATCATTTAATTCCATTAATTACCAAAGTAATTATGACATTAAATAAGATATTTATTCCAACAATCCCCCACATGAATGATGATTAATGTAAATGCAAAAAAACTAAGTCCCGACGACCCATTACTGCATCAGGATAGGTAGTTGTTAGCTTTGAACCTTCCTTAGTGTAATGCCATCGGATTTACTCGTTGCTCGGTGAACGCGATGTCTTGAACCGGTCAACTTTTGTGTAAACCTAGTCAACAACATACACACAATAATAGATCTAATATCTTTCGTTCTTACGTTGTGTCCATTTCTGGCCTTGGACCATTTCTTGGATTCATAAGTGTTATCGATAATTGAAGCGGCCACACTTCTTCACTTATATAGGTGATCTCCTAAAAAGAGTATCCTGCCATACTCCACCTATTAAGGCTATAGGGATCATTAAAAGCTTTAAAAGGCTTACCCTTTACCACAAGCTGCAGGTTTTGCACTTGAGCAGCTATGAGAATGGATTTTGAAAGTTTCAAGTGCTCAACTTGAACTTCCATAATTTAGTTGTCTCATTGAACCATGTTCTTGGGATCTTTAGTCATCATGGTTGAGTTACCACTATGAAAGTTCTTTAACGTGTGGATTTTAATCCCATTCCCCTTACTGCGTTATATAATTGATCACGATTAATACCTTTAGTAAACGGATCCGCAATATTATCTTTTGACTTTACATAGTCAATGCGCATTATTCTTGTAGTGATCAATTGTCTAACGGTATTATGTCTTCGACGGATATGTCGAGATTTACCATTATACAAACTATTATTTGCTCTTCTTATGGCAGCCATGCTATCGCAATGTATCATAACCGGAGGCAAAGGTTTTTTCCAACAGGGAATATCTTCTAAGAAGTTTCTTAATCATTCGGCTTCTTCGCTGGCTTTGTCTAAAGCAATAAATTCCAATTCCATTGTAGATCGGGCTATACATGTTTGCTTAGAAGATTTTCATGATATTGCTCCTCCACCAATGGTAAATAAAAACCACTTGTGGATTTAGAGTCTTTAGTGTCGGATATCCAATTGGCATCACAATACCCTTCCAAGACTGCGGGATATCTCGAATAATGTATACTATGAGATATTGTGTGTTTTAAGTATCTCAACACTCTTATCAATGCGGTCCAATGATCCTTTCCGGGATTACTTGTAAACCGACTTAATTTGCTAATAGAATATGTTATGTCTGGCCTTGTACAATTTGATAAGTACATTAGGCTTCTAATAATTCTAGCATAGTCCGATTGTGATACGAGTTCTCCTCGATTTTTGGCTAAGTGTATACTTAAGTCAACAAGTGTTTTAGCCGGAGGTAGATCGAAAGCTTTGAATTTCTTAAGCACATTCTCAACATAGTGAGATTGTGATAAGACTATTCCTTCGGGTGTTCTAAGGATCTTAATTCCTTCTCATATCTTTCATGTCAAAGTTCTTCTTTAACATTTCCTTAGTTTATACGATGATTTTATTATTGCTACCCATAATTAGCATATCATCAACGTAGAGACAGACAATGACAAAGTTGTCGGATGTTCCTTTGATGTACACACATTTATCACATTCATTGATTTTGAAACCATTTGACATCATTGCTTGGTCAAATTTCTCGTGCCATTGTTTGGGAGCTTGTTTAAGTCCATATAAAGACTTGACAAGTTTACAAACTTTGTTTTCTTGGCCGGAAATCACGAACCCTTCGGGTTGTTCCATATATATCTCATCTTCTAAATCTCCATTTAGAAATATCGTTTTTACATCCATTTGGTGTATCTCAAGATTATATAATGCGGCTATAGCAAATAGCATTCTAATGGATGTAATTCTAGTGACTGGAGAGTATGTATCAAAGTAATCATACCCTTCTTTTTGTTTGCAACCTTTAACTACCAAGCGTGCTTTGTACTTATTAATAGATCCATCGGCTTTATATTTCTTCTTAAGAATCCAATTGCAACCCAAAGGTTTATTTCCCGGAGGAAGATCAACAATATGCCAAGTGTGATTGGATAAGATTGACTCGATTTCACTATTGATAGCTTCACGCCATAGATCGGCATCAGGACCAGACAATGCTTCCTTGATTGTCTTTGGTTCGTCTTCTAAAGTATAAACTACGAAATCCGGACCAAAGATTTTCGCAGTCTTTGTTCGCTTTTCACGTCTTGGTTGCGGTGTTGGTTCACGTGTTGGTCCATTATCCTTAAGCAAAATTTCATCATAAGTTCTCTTTTTCGAACTTGTATCATTCTTCTCTTTCTTAGGAAATATAGTTTCAAAAAATATGACGTTTCTTGATTCTATAATCATTCCCTCATTTATATCGGGTACTTCCGATTTGTGTACCAAGAATCGGTATGCACTACTATTGTTTGCATATTCCATGAAGATGCAATCAACAGTTTTTGGTTCTATTTTTACTTGTTTGAGTTTTGGTACTTCAACTTTTGCTAAGCACCGCCACACTTTTGTATATTTATAGGACGGCTTCCTTCATTTCCATAATTCATATGAAGTTTTATCTTGTTTCTTTTGGGGTAATTTATTCAAAATTTTATTAGCCGAAAGAATAGCTTCCCCCCACATGTTATGTGATAGGCCTGAGCTTATCAACATGGCATTCATCATTTCTTTCAGTGTTCTATTCTTTTGTTCTGCAATACCATTTGACTGTGGAGAATAAGATGCGGTCGTTTGATGAATAATGCCATTTTCACGACAAAATTCTTCAAAAGGTGCAACATACTCGCCACCTCGATCACTTCGAATCATTTTGATCTTGGTGTTAAGTTGATTCTCAACTTCATTTTTGTATGTTTTGAAAGCTTTGAATGCTTCGTCTTTGCTTCTCAAAAGATACACATAGCAAAATCTTGTGCAATCGTCTATAAATGTTATAAAATAATTCTTTCCACCTCTTGTTTGCACAAGTTTTAAATCACATAGATCGGTGTGAATCAATTCAAGAGGTTTCGTTGATCGTTCCACTGAATGGAAAGGACATTTTATCATTTTAGCTTCAACACAAATTTCACATTTTTTGTGTTGGTCGAAAGTCAATTTTGGCAATAAATCTAAATTCACTAGACGACGTAGTGTGTTTAGATTAGCATGTCCTAATCTATCATACCATAAGTTAGGAGACTCAACCAAGTAAGTAACTTTGTCCTTTATTTCATTAGGAGAAATTACATTTATAGCACTAAGCTTGAAAAGGCCGTTATCTATATAGCCTTTTCCTATAAAATGATCATTCTTGGTCATACAACCTTGTCGGCTTCAAATACTATTCTAAAACCAGCTTTGCTCAAGGCAGATCCTGAGACAAGGTTTTTGCGAATGTCGGGAACATGCAGCACATTTTGCAGGGTTATCTTGAGTCCCGACGTCATTTTGAGCACAATGGTTCCAGATCCGACGATCTTCGATGTGGCAGAATTGCCCATATACAATTTCCTGTTTTCGGAGATAGCTTCATAGGAGGAGAACATTGCTTTGTCAGCGCAGATGTGCCTAGTAGCCCCGGTGTCGATCCACCATCCTATTGGGCTGCCGACCATGTTGACTTCGTCTACGACTGCAGATAAGTCGAGTTCGGCTAAGTCGAGGGGGACACTTTTCTCCTCCATCACGTTGGATTGATGGTGACTGTTTTTCTTATCTTTCTTTGGTTTGCGACAATCTTTCGCCATGTGTCCGGTTTTTTCGCAGTTAAAGCAATCTCCTTTGATCCTCTTTTGATTCTATGAGTCTGGCTTTTTACTTTCAAACTTGCGTTTCTTCTTGTTGATCTGAGTGTTGCTATTTCTCCAATTTCTGAAGGGAACGCCTTCAACAACCGCATGCTTTTGAGACGAAGTTGCTCGAGGCGCGGCAAGCAAGAGCTCTTTAACGTCCAACATTCCATATTCGCACACTCATCCAAACTCAAATATTTGAGGCAGGGGAATCGGCCTTCAACTATTTTTCAACTGCGTGTGGTAAACCGACCATGTTCCAGTTGAAGTTTCTCAAAAAGTGGTAACCAACCTAGATGTTCCAGAATTTCCTAAATATGGACGTCACAGCTAAGAAACAGCTTCTTGAGTGAGTTTGGAAAGATAATAATTTGCAAATACCCATCAATTCCATACTTAATATAGCACTTCAAGCTTTCCAGTTTACTTAGAAATCGAACATACCTTAGGCACTTCCCTTTGTCCATTAGTTTATCCCAGTAACTTATATACAATTTCTTGATATTGGGAATTCTTTTAACCGATGCTTCATTAAAGTTGAAATCAAACGCTACTTTAAGCGTCTCTAGATTCTCCATGATAACATTATCATCACTCGGAGGATCTGGGAGATACATTCCTCCAAACGTGCACTCGAGATGCTTAAGCTGATGCATTTTCCAAATTTCTGTTGGTGCAGTAAGTTCCTCATCATAAATAGTAATTAGTGTATGTAGATTCCATAGGAAATTGATTGAAGAAGGGATATAGAGGGACTCCTCAAGACATCTTCTCGAAACTCCAATCGAAAGGTACCTCAAGTTCATCAATTGAAACACATTTTTTAGGTAAGGCTCATGGATATACGCATTCAGAATCCTCAACAGCCTACAATTTAGCAATTGTCGAACTATATCATAAGGACGTTCATGATGACGGCCAAGTAATAAAGATAGGTAAGAACGAGCAAGTGGCATAGATTCCAAGGTCTCACAGACATTCTCATCTAAAATCATTTTGGGAAGAATGTGGCGTTGGCTATTTGTGACTCGGTGAATAACAATGCGGCGTTGGCTACTTATGCCTCGAGGACAATGTTTCCCTAAGACATAATAAAACCTCTGCTTTTCAGCTTCTTTCAAAGATAGATCTCTCAGTAGATCATGCATTTTGCACTACTTTATATTCCCAAGTTTCCCCAACTCATTAACTAGAACGAGATTTCTATCAACTAGCTCCTTCAGATACTCTTTGGCAATAGTTTCCAAGCTCTTATTAGTAATTGGTTTAAGAAATCCTTCATAAACCATCTCTTGATGATATCTGAGACTAATTTATTCATCTTCCCCAAACACTCCCATATACAGAAAACAAGGCTTCGGATAGGCAGGCAAATAGTCATATCTCAGTTTCAATACTCTCAACCAATATTCATCATTCTCAAAATTCACTATTGAGCTTAAATTTTTCTCTATGTGCTCCTAATATTCTCGTGTAACTTCGGACTTTGCCAAAAGACCCCCAATCACAACAATCGACAAAGTAAGTCCATAACACTTTCCCACAATTTCAATTTCCAATTTTCTCGAGTTGTGGAGGAAACCCCTCATCCCCAAACACAGTTTTGGAGAACAAGTTCCAGCTACTAACATCATCTAAGAGTCTCATACCAATGCTGTTAGAGTTTGTCAACACGGCAGCCAAGTTTGACAGCCAAGTCGTTGCGATTATTCGACTCCCATCATTGTTATCAGGAAAGAAAAACCTCATCTTATCCCACACCTCTACTACACTCCACATATCATCCAGTATTATGAGATACCTCTTGCATAATAAATACTTACGTAGTTTGTCTCCTAAATCTTCCTCACTTAGATCACCACCCCAATTTCCACTTACTTGGCGAAGAACTTCTCTAAGTGTTTCTCTAACATTATAAGTTTGAGAAATTGTAGCCCAACCACAAATATCAAAATGAATTAATATATTCTTATAAATATATAATATGTAAAATAATCTTAAAATAAAATATGTAATATGGGTAAAATAGGAAATCCATGTGTTGTGCCTCATACTCTTTTTATAGGGAGGGTTCCAGTGTCCCACGGTGTCTCATGCTTATATCTATTATTTTAAAAATATTTTTTATAAAAATAAAATTTAATATTATATTATGAATTATATTAAATTTTTATTTCAAAAATTTAAATTTTTTATAAAAATAAAATTTAATATAATATATACTATGACTTTGAATTTATCAACCTATTATTAACTAATAAAAGTAAAATTAAATGATAAAAAAAATAATTATATACCCAAGATAATAATCATAAAATTAAACTAAAGCATATAAAGTTGAAATTGAAGAGAAAATATATATAAAAAATATAAACAAATTTGAAAGTGGGATACAAAGTGGGACATAAAATGTGGTATACTGAATCTAAATAGGGTTCATAACACTTTATTTTCTTAAACTCGTATCGCCCACAAAGTAAAAACGATATCATGGACGGAAGGAGTAGAATTTAGCACACGGCTCCACCATCTAATCTTATACTCCCTCCGTCCCGCCGAAGATGCTACATATTCCTTTTCGGGCCGTCCCAACGAAGATGGTACATTTCTATATTTGGCAAAAATAAGGAATTTTAAACAATTAATTAACACTAATTACGTATTCACTTATCACATTCTCTCCTACTTTATCACTTTATTACATTCTCTCTCCTACTTTATCACTTTATCACTTTATTACATACTTAAAATACTAATCTACAACTCCTTAAATCTCGTGCCGAAAAGCAAATGTATCGTCTTGGCCGGGACGGAGGGAGTAGTACTTTATTTTTACCAATAGAATTATTTAGAAAAATAATCACCACAGCCTACACTTAATTAATCCTCAACCATTTATGTCCATACATTCACCCATCATTTTATTAAAACTTATGTCCAGCCAAAATATCATACTTTTGAATCTTGATGGACTAACCGAGTATTTACGATTTACCTTCGATATTTTTGTTGCACGTGATTAGCTGATTTTCCGGTTGTTCAATGAGACGAGAGATATTTTTGGGCATTTTTGCAGTATCAAACAAAACAAATGGAATATGCACTACAACATGCCAACTTACAATGTTTTCCAAAATTCATCTCACATCTACCAACTTATGAATCTATAAATATTGCAACTAGGAATGCAACTTGGCTACTTGCAATATCTTCTTCTACAAAACTAACCACAGTTTTGAACCTAGTCAGAAACCATCAAGATTGGCACCAAAAATACGACTAATTAAGATCGAGTTGCTAGCCATTGTGTTAGTATAAGAAGCTCAATTAAGTCTATCAAATTCTTATCCAAAATTCTCATAATTATACTCTATTTCCCTTCAACTGATATCGATCATGGCAGCCTACGCAGCTTTGGTTTCTCTAATTCATATCATAGACGACATCGAGCGCCATCATTCCCCTCCAATTTCTCTCAACAAACAACAAGTTCAATCTCTCACTGAAAATGTCACGTTCTTGCAGGAGTTTCTCGAAGCTTATATCTCCCCTGTTTCCGACGGCGACGAAGCAGATCCATTGGAGATGCGTATTGCAGATGCAGCTTACGCGGCAGAACACGCCATCGAATCTCATATCGTGGCCAAGATTCAGCTGAGCAGATCCAAAGAAACCATTTGCAGCCACTTCTTCAGCTGCTTTCGAGGGGCAGAGGATCCAAAAACTGTCTCACCAAATCATGATGATGATGAAGAGATGAACTTGTATCAAGATGTGCAAAATGTGATACAAGAAATGGATCAGATCAAGAGTTTGGCGATGCAGAGGAATACAGAGAAGGTGGTGCTCCATGATAAGCGGCGCAGCTTCGTCTCTGCTCCTTCTTCCACTGGGAAGAACAGTAGTGGCACGGTGGTGTGGTCCGAGGGTGTCGTGAATGGAATCTTGGAAAGGCTCGTTGCAGACCAACACGAACGCCAAGTCATCCCGATCACAGGAATGGGCGGGATAGGTAAGACCACTCTTGCCAAAACTGTTTATTCGAAGCCAATTATTGAGCATCGTTTTGATATTCGTGCATGGGCTACTATTTCTCAACAATACAACACAAGAGAAATTCTTTGTGAACTTGTTTCTCAAGCCACTAAACAATACAAGGAACAGTTGAGTGAAAGGAGTGAAGATGAACTAGGATTAGAGCTCTATCAGTATTTGTCAGGTAGAAGGTTTCTAATTGTGATGGATGATATGTGGAGCATCGATGCATGGGATAGGATACAACGTTTCTTTCCTGATAATGAGAATTGTAGTCGGATATTAGTGACGACTAGGCTTTCACACCTGAGTTCCCAATTGAACAACAATTATATTCAAATGGAATTTTTAGATGAGGTTAGAAGCTGGGAACTTTTCTCCAAAATTGTGTTTGGGGTTGGGAGTTGCCCTCATAAGTTAGAGAAAATGGGAAAGGAAATTGTAGAGCACTGTAGAGGACTTCCTTTATCAATTGTTGTGGTGGGGGTATTTTGAAAAATATGGAACACACTCTAGGAGGTTGGGAATCAATTAGGAAGAACTTAACTTCAATAGTGAATTTGGAGAATGATAAGCATTGCTTGAAAGTGTTGAAAATGAGCTATAATCATTTGCCAATTTATTTAAAGCCATGTTTTTTGTATATGGGAGTGTTTGAGGAGGATGATTCGGTTAAAGTCTCAACACTCGTGAAGCTATGGGTTTCGGAAGGATTTCTAAAGCCAGTGAATGGCAAAAGTTTGGAAACTATTGCCATAGAGTTCTTAAAGGACTTGGTTGATAGAAATCTCATTCTAGTTGGTGAAGAGGGGTCTACTGGAAACATAAAATTAGTCAAAATTCATGATTTGTTGAGGGATTTATGCTTGAACCAGGGCAAGAGAGATGGGTTCTATCATGTGATAGGGCAATCTAGTCCTCGTGGCAGAAGTAGCCAACGCCGCGTTATTATACGTAGGAGCACTCCCAAGAAAATAGTCCTTGATGACTTGCAATCTATGCCATGTGCTCGTTCGGTTGTCAGTGAATATGGGAAAGTCCCGGGGAGTAAGAACTCTGGACTGCTTAGAACATTGCATGCATATAAGTTTCGTTATTATGATGATGAAAGCTATGTGATCAAGTCCCTTGCGTCTCAGTATGTTAACCTGCGCCACCTTGCTGTTGAAGTTGGTAGCATGTCCTCGATCTTTTCCTCCTTCAGCCGCCTCTGGAATCTACACACATTGATCGTTTCTTGTGAGAAGGAATTCACTGCACCTGCTGAGATATGGAGAATGCCTCAACTTAGGCATATTGAAATGACTGAAATAAGTTTTTGTCTTCCAGAACCTTCGAGTGATGATGTCGTCATCATGGAGAATCTACAGGTGCTTGAGCGAGTGCGTAATTTCAAGTGCAGTGAAGAGGTGGTCAAGAGAATTCCCAATATCAAAAAATTGGGGATGCAGTATCTTGGGAGCGAGGGGATCGAGCATGATGATTATTATTGTCTGAGCAATATCGAACGTCTATGTAAATTGGAATCTCTCTACATATCGTGTTGGTATGATTTTAGAGTTTCTTTGTATGTGCTCGCATTCCCCCAAAGCCTCAAGAAGTTGACTCTTTCCATGAATGGTGGCTTTGAATGGGAAAAGATGTTGGAAAAGATAGGTGCATTGCCCCATCTCGAGAAGTTCAAATTGTGGGAGGGATGCTTTAAAACAGGCAAGTGGCAAATGGTTGAAGACCAATTCCCTTCCCTCAAATACTTGGGATTGTATTCATGTCCTAGTCTGGAGCATTGGACTGCGGAAGCGAGCTCCATCTTTCCACGTCTTGAGAAGCTTCAGCTTTTTCATATGGAAGAGTTGAAGGAGATCCCATCTCAGATTGGAGATATACCCACCCTGCAAAAGATATGGATGACTGATTGTGGCGAATCATCAGTGAGGTGTGCCAAGGAGATCGTAGACCAACAAGTGGATTTACAAGGGGAAGTTCAATTTCATGTTCAAGTTTGGTTTCCGCGTAAAGACGAAGAAATGCAGACCTTTGAAGCGTTGCAGAGCTTGGCAGGTCCCAACTTTGAAGTTGTGTAATAGCTAGCTAAGTTTGAAGTTTTGTAATAGCTAGCTAGGTTTTACTCCACCACAATCTCTCTTGTTTTCGTGTGTGCTTATATTTTTAAAATTATGTGTAAGGCTCTCCAAGATATTTGCATTTGAATAAGCATCAAATTAATATATGTTTAATTAAGAGATAATTGTGCCTAAATTCATGAATTTTCATTAAACAGAGACGATAATCCCAATCGTAGGAATAAACAGCATTGATAAGACCACACTTGCGAAGTATATCGATGCTTTGATTGCAATTTATCAACCATGCCGAGAAATGGTTCACATGGATGGAAATGCAGTAAATCAGAGGCAGAATTAAGCAACAATCTAATGTAAATGTTTAGCCCAAATATGTCGAGTGTGATACTTCCAATTGATTGACAATATTGACACTGTCAAATCAAGTAACAATAACACCGAACATGTATATCGATATGATCTTCTACTTCTAAAAACAACACAATATTTGATAGGAAATAAGAGGCACAAATTTGCAACAAGATGATCCAATGCAAGTTTTAGCACAAAAATGTCAGGAAAACAAGAACAATATTGTACTAGGAAGAGAAAGCAGCTATTAAAGTGAGCAAATGGAACACTGTAAAAGACCTCAAAATTCCCAAAAGTTCAATGCTTATAAAAAATCTAGTTCATTCTTCTAATGAGCTCATTGATGTAGTCTTCACGGTTGCCAGCATCTCCGCCTTCAACATAGTGGTTCCTCTTCCTCTGGAGTCCACCCAAGGGTGCCGATAGTTGGAATGGCCAGAGGAAGTTGTTAGCCTCCTTGAAGTGAGGGCCAACAGTCAGGATCTCATGGATAAGATCTTCGATGCAGATGATGCCATGTTTGCCAAGAGTCTGGAACATAGTCAATCATCAGCGAAAATGCTCAAACAACAATGCCAAGTAGAAGCCTCCCACTAGAAATGAAAATAAACAAACCTGTTCGATGATCGAGTTGTCGGTTAAAGCAATGCGCTGCTTGTTGACCTTGCCATAGCCCCTCTTGTATATCAATTCTCTCACACTCTTCAAGTTTGGGTACCTGAAATTAGGTGCATTCTAATTGATCTGCATACTCAGGTAAAGAAAAATTTGTGTTGCCCAGTATTCAGAAGCATACCCAAAAGTAACGTATGGCTCAACCCTGTGCAGCATATTCACCGTTGCCTTGTTAACTTTTAGGAACACTCCATTAAAAATCTGCACCCAAAAGTTCACTCTCAGACATGGATTCATAATACTTGAGGGATGCATAAAAGGGAAAAAAAACATAAACTAGTTCATTCACAGAGCTCTAATTTCACAAGGGATGCTAAGTGGAAATCGAGCAATTGATAATAATCCATAGCTATATTGAGATTATCATTATCCAAATCACTATCTCAAGGAACAACTGTAAAAGAAAGATAAAAGAGATGCATCATGCATCATCACCTGTCGTAGACGCAGCAGCTGCAAGATCTTCTTTGTTGTTGGGTGCATTGCATTGATACTGAGTGTTCCGGACATAAAGAAATGTAAGTTACGCAATATCAATCACAAAAAAAACTAATCACATCACTTCAAATGACACATACCCACGAATGCGAATGATGAACAACAACTTCGCTTCCGGGTTAACATAGAATCCTCCTTTCAACCTCGCCTCACGCTTCAACTGAATGAGCTCCCTCTCCTAATGCACAAGAAACAAAAGTTGAGCAAACGACCATGCAGTAGCATACTAGCATAACCCACATAGAAAAAGTCTCCAATAACACCTGCGCTGCGTACTCCTTTGCATAGTCCTTAGCTCTGTTGAAGATCAGCTTCCTGTTTGCAGCCTTCTTTTCCTTGAGAGCTGCAACCTCCTGCTTTTTGACCAGGGCCCATTCCTCGGCTCTCTTCTGTTTCTTCAAAACAGACTCCGGAACAATTTGTGCTCCCTTCTCAGCCATCCTGCTCAAAACAAAACTGAGCTCATTACTTCTTCCAGAAAATCTATTTCGACAATACTGAGCTCATTACTTCTTCCAGAACAACTATTCAACGAAAGAGAGCTTATAACTTCTTCCACAACAACTATTTCTACTAACTACCTCCATCCATTTGCAAATCCACTTCCTCTCCCTCTCTGTTTATTGATTGAGCTCACATGAAATTTTCATTTTCATAAATATTTTATAGAATGGTAAGAGAACACCAATTCGATACAACTTTTAGTGGATAAGCATTTTAATCCAAAAAGACCAAGATCCAAACACGAAACAGATATTCGGTATCAACAATTAGTAGCTTACGAACTAAAAATACACAAATATTACAGTAGAAATTTCAAAACATGATCTCAGCTTATAGAAATGCATCGAAACTAAGCGTAATCTATCAAATCTGGTTCATATATATTTTTAAAAAATAAATAGCACATTACAACATTCATGAATACATCCAAATGCCTCGAAAGATATTGAAAAACAAAAACCAATGTTCAAATCAGCAATCATACAAAAGCAAATTTGCATAAGAATACATTGAGTATTGAATAACAAGATCAAAAGCAAATTTGCATAAGAATACATTGAGTATTGAATAACAAGATCAAATGAGCTTACGGTGCTACGATTAAGATTTTCCGGTAATTCGAGAGCGGCGGCGTTGTCGAGCGGCTGAGGCAAAAACTGATTTGAAGCGGACTTATAGAAAAGGAGTAAGAAATTAGGGTTTTAGGGCTTGAAGAATAATAATATCGACGGCTGCTATCGGCTGGAAAATATCCCTTGAATCGTAGCCGTTAATTTGTTTTTTTTCTTTTTTTAATTCAATAGAGTAAAGTTAGGATATGTCAAATGAACTTTAGGCCACTTACTTTCATATTTTTATGAATTAGCCCCGGTATTATTTTTCATATGTATGATTAATGATATTTTGGTTCGCATATATTTAAATTTTTTAATATGTTTTCTATTTTATTGGTTAAAATTAGTTCATAAATCCTTTTTTTTAATTGGAAAAATAGTTGATACTATATCTTTATTCATCGTTAAAACAGTTTTCTTATATGAATTGGGGTTCTTGTATTTGTTTATTTATATTATAGTGAGGTACTTGTGCTATAGTGAAAAAATGAACAAATTTACATAAATTAAAGTATAAGAATTTTAGTTTTAACAAATAACGATGTACGAGATCTATTCAAATGTAATGAAAATATATGGACCCAATGTTTAAATGAATTGTACATGGGCCCGGGGGAAAAAATAAACACATGGAGTCATGGACTATCTATCTTTCATCTTAAAATTTAGGTAATTTTAAATACAACCCCAATTTTCTCACTATATCACCTCTTACTTAAAAAAATAATATAATTATACTATTTTACCCTTATAACCTCTATTTAAAATTTATGCTATTAAATTAATAAGTTTAACAAAATTAATTTAAGAATAACACCTACAATCTCTTTACAGATAAATCACTTATAACTTCATCCAGATAAATAACCTAATAACTCTATCAATATAGCCCCAAAAACTACCACTCAAGCTCCCTCGAAGCACGTTCGACACCAAGGTGCTATAATTAAAGGCAATCATCACTTATATTTTGGATAAGAGAATTCCTTGTTGGCTGTTGCGTATGATGGAGTTGATACATAGAGTGCATCGAGAATCAGCCTTACAACAACACCAAGGAAATATGGTATGGGACAACAAAGCGGAAAATTCCCCAATGGTGAGAAGGATAACTTTTGAAAAGGAACCATGAGTTTTCTCACAGATTGTTGATATATGTGAATCTCAGAGATGAGGGGTTGTCGATTTCCTTTGCATTGGTTCCCTCCAAACCCCATATTTACAAGATTTATATGGTTGTTACTCTCTGTGGATGCTTTTTGCCACAATTGATGGAGTCTGTCAAGCTCGCTCGTTCTATCTTTCTCATTAATTAAGTATGTTTTCTTAAGATTTTGTGTTGGGGCTATATCGGTGGAGTCTTCAAATCCTCCTCAACCTTTGTCTATCTTTTTAAGTTTTTTTTTTTTTGACATACTCTATTGATGGAATTATTAAGATTATTTATAATTATTTTTAATATTAAATTCATAATAGGAATTATACCGTACGTGATTTATCTATAAAGAGATTGTACGTGTTATTCTTTCAAATTAATTTTAATAAACTTAGTAATTTAATATAAATTTTAAATGGGGGGCTATAAGGCTAAAATAGTACCAATCATAATTATTTATATTATTTTTTTTAATAAGGAGTTATAGTGAAAAAATTGGGATTGTGTTTTATAATTACCCTAAATTTATTACCAACTCTATATTAGTTTAAATATTTGAAATAAATAATATCATCAGTGAAATTTATTATTCAAAATTGATAATATATATGATTGAGTGTTTTTATATTCATTATTAAAATTTCTCCAATCAGCTCTTTTTTTTAAATAAGTTATCTTATAAATTATAAGGAACTTTAGTATATAATATATTTTATTTATAATTAATATTAAAAAATAAATTCCATGTGAGTATTTGTAATATTTCTATAAAAAAGTTATAAATGAGAAGATGTATATTACTGAGTTGCGCTAAAATAAAAACTATTCTTATCCTATAAAATAAGAATCAAGATAGACCCTTGATTTTTTATAATCGGACGGCCATAATCTATGAATCTATGAGCCTATGAACGTATTAATCAGATCCTATGAACGTATTAATCAGAGCCGTTAAACATCTAAAGATCTACGGATAGAATCTATTCTTATTTTATAGACTAATAACAGTTTTTCGTATAGTAGCACCCGTATATCACTAAAGTCTAAAGTTATGAAATTAAGTTGTACAATTTTTTTTGGGGATGGAATGTAATACATTACAAAACCTAAATATGAATTCACTTGTATGTACAATAGTTACATCTTATGTTTACACATTACATGTTTAAAAAAATGTCAAAATATTGGTTTGATTACCTATTTTATGAATTTGTGATATATATGTTCATTTCAACTTATGTAAGCCTGCATATTTCATCTTTTAGGCATGTTTGTTTTGATTATTCAATTGGTGAAGAATATATTATAATTTGAAAGTTGATACACCTATGCGTACTCATTATTCTAATTGAGGGATTGACAAGAATTTTGCGAGTGAATCGTATATACATTAGTGTTAATGGGCAAAAACGCCCACTTTCTTAAGTTTTTTTGTAAAAATATCCTAAGTTATCATACAAAACATTCTATGCCCTAATTATGTGAAGTACCTATTTTACCCTTTGATGTTAATGAGTTTGCTTGATTTTTTATGAAAGTCTTACACATTTGACCGATTTAACAGTTATCAATCATAAACATGATCTAGCCATCCATCGTTCATGTGTATTTTTGACTGATAGCTGTCAAATCGTTGACTTTTATGACTGGTGGCTGTCAAATCGGTCAAATGTGTAAGACTTTCACAGAAAACAAAGTAAACCCATCAAATCAAATGGCATTTAAAGAATAGGGCATAGAATGCTTATGTTTATAAAAGATGACATTTTTACTATAGAACTTAAGGAATAGGGCATTTAAAATTTTCACTCCAAAAGGTGTTCATCACTTGAATATCCTGGTTTATAAGTTAACAAGTTTCATGTACTTATAAATTACTCGTTTTAATTAATTGGTTTACCAAAACAAACTTTTATTCAAATATTTCGAGCCATATATAAGCTCTCCTATATTTTCCCTCCCCTCGCACTTTATTTCATATTTAAAATTGGGTTAATTGCCCCTAAATAGACCACATTTCCTTGAATTCTACAATTGCACATCACCTTTAAATTCGCCCCAAAATACATCACCTTTGTATTTTTTATGTTTTTGCACATGACTAAAAAATCATCAAGAAATAAATTAAAGTGTTAATTTATAAATTTAAATATCTTTTTAGTAGCGGAAATATAATAAAATAAAATTCTTTATTTATTTTTATAAAGAATTTTATTTTATTCTATTTCCGCTGCTAAAAAGATATTTAAATTTATATTTAACACTTTAATTAGATTAGGGTGTTACCACTTTAAATGACGTGGCTTCCAGATTGGCAAAATTGTGTCGTTTTGAATGTTATGATCGTATGTGTTACCATTTTATTAACGTGGACAATAATTGCATGTTCCCACACTAAGTATACTATGTATGTTTATCCCATATTTAATATTTCAGGTAAATGACATTGGAGGCGCGTGGAGAGTCGAATGGGCGCGTCAAACCTCTTTAAAAAAAATTAAAAAAAATGTTTCTTTCAAACTCATTATATTATTCATGTGGTACTTTTGATTATTGTAACTCTAAATTCCAAATTATATCGAATTCGTGTGAAATTTATTAAAATAAAAGTTTCATTTTATTTTCTTAATGTCATGACTTGTTTATTTTTTTTAATTCAAACTTCTTTCTAAAAATTTATTAGAGAATTTATTTCTTTACGAAAGTACTTATTTATATATATATATATATGATTTTAAACTTTATAAAGAATTTTATTTTATTATATTTCCGCTGCTAAAAAGATATTTAAATTTATAAATTAACACTTTAATTTATTTCTTGAGGATTTTTTAGTCATGTGCAAAAACAGAAAAAATATAAAGGTGATGTATTTTGGGGCGGATTTAAATGTGATGTGCAATTGTAGAATTCAAGGAAATATGGTGTATTTAGGGGCGGATTTTAAAGGTGATGTGCAATTGTAAAATTCAAGGAAAAATTGTGTATTTAGGGGCAATTAACCCTTTAAAACTCAGCCCTTGATTCAAGTAAAAGAATGAAATAATAGTAGTAACGGTTATTTTTATTGAGTGTTTGGTTTAACAATAATAATGAATTACTAGTAAGAGATTTTCTTTCTTATGTGTATCCTTTATTTTAAAGGGTAATGAATTGGGTGATTAGGTTTTCCTCAAGTAAAGATAATGATGAACTCATTACTTAAATCAAATAAAAACTAATAAATCTAATTAATTGAATCTATTTTCAAACTCTAAAAAAGCCCAACCAAACATGGGCTCAGTATGAACAATAGCAATAGAGAGTGAATATTTGCAATTATATCATGCTTAATGTTTGGTGATAAGATAATACAAATACATATACATGTTTGTTTGGCACGGATTCTGTCCTGGGAAAGTAATCTGATTCCAAAATATTAAATTCATGTGTTTGGTTAAATTTTTGTCAGATAGAGAAAGTAATAAGAATCCTGAAAACAAGGAAAGTAGTACAACTTTCCAGGATTCTTATTCCTAACTTTTCTTAGGTATTCTTTTTCCTCATTCTCAGGATTCTTACTTACATATATATCCAATATTATTTTTTATAAAATAAAAATTATTATTATTATTATTATTATTATTATTATTATTATTATTATTATTATTTTAAGAAAATCATAATTTTATTTTTAGAATTATTTATTATTATTATTATTATTAATTAATTAATTAATTCATGAATTATTTTAAGAAATCATAATTTAATTCTTAGAATTATGAATCATACTTATTATTATTATTATTATTATTATTATTATTATTATTATTATTATTATTATTATTATTATTATCTAAGAAAAAAATGAATTTAATTTTAGAATTATAAATCATTTATTTAATCTTAATAATGTACTTTGTTGTTACTATAAAATTAAGGGCAAATATCACTTTAAACCCCGAACTATTTTCACACTATCAATTATATTCTGAATTATTGAAAATAATCTTTTAAACCTTGAAAATTATATTCTGAATTATTGAAAATTAAGGGTAAATATCACTTTAATTCTTACATATATTAATTAAATATATTTATTTAATGATACAATCCAGAATCCTAACAATTAGTTTTGATATTTCCAAACACTGGATAATGAATTATTGAAAATAATCTTTTAAACCTTGAATGATTCATTTTCCATGGAATCATTTTCCTGGGAATAACAATCCCAATTCAGATTAATTTTCTGACAAACAAACATGCCCATAGGAATTGGCCAACGTAAATTAAGTCCATACACTATCAGATTATCTTATTGTCTATTCAAATATAAGTTAGATATTTAATTTCTAAAAATAGGTTGGGTTATCTTATTGTCTAGCTATATATGTAGTATCACATCAAAATATAAGGTCATAATATAATTCAAATCAATTTTCATTTTCTCGAAAGCAAAGCAATTTATAATACAAAAAATCAATATAATATATAAAAGAGAAGTTTTTTTCTCATTTTTTCTCTTTTTCTCCACCAATTTTTTCACCATTTTTTTATATATTTTAATTATTTTCTAAACATGTGCATCTTAAATTTAATATAGTATAAAAATTATCAAAAATAAATTTAAAATGAATAAGTTATGAAAAATTTAAATTTTTTTATTTATGTTTGTGTATGAAAATATTTATTATGATGAATAATACTATATAATAATAATATGTATAATGCAAATTTTCATTATCGAATAATTATTAAATTTATTTAATAACTATAATTATTATTACACTTTGCATAAATAAAAAATTTACATTTTTAATTCCAAGATTTTATTGAGTAAATGATGTGAGTATTATATTTTATTTTTCAAACATATTTTGAAAGTATTTGATTTTTTTTATTATTTATATTTATTTATTTAAATTTATCATTTAATTTCGATGTCCGTCGTGTATCGCACGAATGGGCGTATGCTAGTAAATCTATTAAATTTGTCCGCCAAACAATGTTTTTTTTAGTAAATGAGGCTTTGCTCTAGTGCAAAGCTGATGCACCCAAAGACTCTCATTATGATCATTATGAGAGATCTTGGGTTCAATCTCGTCTTCGTGTGATGATGTTTTTTCACTTTAGGTTGGTGATATATTATCGTCTGTTTTTTTAAAACCAAAAAAAATGTTTTTTTTTTTTTTAATGATTATAACCGAAGAAACGTTTGGAGCTTGAAATGGCTCTCGTCAGTCATCAGTCAGTTACAACTTACAAGTGACCTAATTTTCTGCGCGGGAAATTTCTGCGAAGCTTCTTCTGAGCTAGATTTGAGTGCTCGATGATGATGGTCACCGCTACAAATTATCAATCGAATTTGTATGCAACGCATCGTAAAAATACTTCGGAAAGTGGCACGAAATTACTAAATTTTCCCCTCAATTGTAGCTGTTTTCTATGGTATGCCGGTTGAATCGGATTCTATAATTTCAAAACAGAGACCGAAAATACACAAGAGAGAGAAAAATACGTAAGAGAGAGTAAGAGAGAGAGAGTAATCAGTATATGCATTGTGTTAATAAACGCAGCTCTCAGTGCGCGATGAATCTGCTCCATTTCGTCAATGCGGGATCGATTTGATTGAGTTTTCTCCGACGCCCAATTTCGTTGTTTTTCCGGTTCAAAATTCCGTTGGTTTTCAGGAGCGGTGGTAATTCTGTTGAAGCGGTGGTGCCATCCCCGCGGCCATGACTACCGGCGACGAGGACGAAATTCACCATGACCTCGAGAGCGGCGCCCCACCCGACGCGCCGGAGGATGAGGTCGGATCAGCCGTAGATGAAGAGTTTTCCGACCCTTTCGACATCGGGAACACCAAAAATGCCTCTCATAATTTGCTGAAGCGTTGGAGGGTAAGATGGGAGAAATGTGTTTTTCATGCATTCGCATGCAATCGACTGTTCATCTCTGCACTTCTTCGATTCTGATGAAATAATTAAATATCAGTTAATATGCACTCGTCTTAAACAGTAAGATTTTTAAATGAGATGGCTATTGAACATTCTATTGAAGTATGAATCTCAACTAACAGAATCCGATTGATTATGTGATGTAGCTATTTTAGATTTAGGATAATATAAATCAATGGCATTGGACGATTAATCGAGTGAGATACAATTTTCTGGTTGAACTATGCATAATTGTCGATTCAGACTTCCATATTTGCATATGCTTGTATTTATGGAGTGATGATGCCTTTATTGATTGACTGATAACACGCAAGAGGAACCTACCCATTTCTGATTTGCAATGGTCCTCTGCAGCAAGCAGCTCTTGTGCTTAATGCTTCTCGTCGCTTTCGCTACACATTAGACTTGAAAAAGGATGAAGAGCAAGAAAAGAGACGACGAATGATTAGAGCTCATGCTCAAGTCATAAGGGTAATACAAGAATACATTAAGCACCTGCTATAAATTCTTCAACTAATTAACTTCTTTAATCACTTATATACTAGTCTTCTGGTAATTGTAGGCTGCATTGCTATTCAAATTGGCTGGACAGCGAGCCATAGGTATTTAATCACTTCCACGACTGCTTCCCATTAGCTATTGTTTATGTTCCGCCACTTATTCTATTGCATTATACTTTAAACTCCCACTTGTTCTTTCCAAAGTTTCTGGATCAATGAGGAACCATTATCTTCCACTTAATACCGAGCAAGTTTTTTGTCGTATTAGTACTGCAAGAGACTGAGACAACTCTTGCTTCAGAAATGGAGTCTTCTAACGGCTTAATAATCCACTACACATTAACAATACAAGTGCAGTCCTCTAGTGATAGATAAATAGTGATTATAGCGCTGTATAATAAGTGGATTAATACTGCTCCAAGATGAGTCAGATGTTTATACAATTTTGCATTCCCGAGCTTCTATTGGGACTTGGACGTCACCACTCTGGTTTCCTCAGCATTGATTTGCATTTAAGTATTCTGCTTGCTAAACTTCTGTGTAAGTTAACCAGATCTTTTTTTGCTATTCAGTGTTAGGCACAGCAGTGATTCCTCCATCTCCATCTGGGCCTTATGGAATTTCACCCGAACAGCTTTCTTCAATGAACAGGGATCATAATATTGCTGCATTCCAACAATATGGAGGGGCAAGACTACCTTTTCCCTTTACAACTCTTTAGCTAGTTTTTATGATGTATGTCTCAGTTAATTAGTTTAAAATTTTTCCATTTGTTTAGGTTAAAGGCATATCAGCTATGCTACGAACAGACCATGAAACAGGGATTTCTGGTGATGATAATGAGTTTGCACAGAGAAGAGATGCCTTTGGTTCAAACACTTATCCTGTGAAGAAGGGGAGAACTTTCTGGGTAAAGTTTTCTGTAGACTGTTGCTTTGGTGTGACTATACATCTAGTGGAACTGAAAGTTTTTATTTTGCTTCGTTTCGTGCAGATGTTCCTATGGGAGGCCTGGCAGGATACAACTCTCATAATTCTAATAATAGCTGCTATCGCATCTTTGGGTCTCGGAATAAAAACTGAGGTAACCATAGAATACAAAAAGTACACAAGTCCGTTTTCACCATTGAGTTATGACCAATAACATTTATTGGTAAGAATTATTTTGCATTAACATTTATTTATATAATCTTCCAGTGGAAAGCATTGCAATTCAATGCTATTTCAAGTCTCTTTTAACAATTCATCATTTCTTGCAGGGCCTTTCAGAAGGATGGTATGATGGAGGAAGCATCACCTTTGCGGTTCTTCTGGTCATTATTGTTACGGGTAATCAAAACTTGTCTTTTATGTTACCTCTCCTTGTTCATTCACCGTTAAATTTCTTAAAAGAACCACCACTGAAAATTACTTTTGAATAATGGTTCCCTTTGGTTGACGCTTTCTACATTTGTCCTTCTGCTCCTCATAGTTTCTTGAACAACTTTTGCTTTAGTTTACCACGAGAGAAAAATTACTTGTTGGTATGCAGTATGACTGACATGTGTACGAACTTTTTCTTTATTATGCATCTATTTTTCAGCAACTAGTGATTACAGGCAGTCCCTCCAGTTTCAAAATTTAAATGAGGAAAAGCGAAATATTCAAGTGGAGGTAATATTAGCAATGAAGCTATATAGATTTCTCCCGTCTTTTTATTTTATTTTATTTTTAAGGTAAGGTGAATGACGATTTATGTACTCATGAAAAAAAAAACTGAATAGGTTATCAGAGGAGGTCGGAGAGAGAAGGTTTCCATATATGACATTGTGGTTGGGGACGTCGTACCTCTCAAAATAGGAGATCAGGTCACAAATGATTTGATTGAATTGTTTTATCCTTCGTTATCTAAAAGTTTCTTGGCATACTATATACAGGTTCCTGCTGATGGGTTAGTTACGACTTCCCATTCTCTTGCCATCGATGAATCCAGCATGACTGGAGAAAGCAAGATTGTAAGCTGGTTAGATTTGTTCGCTGGTTATTTTAGATTATTGATCTAATATCTCTCACGCCTAACGCCACTATGCAGATTCAAAAAGACCAAAAATCACCGTTTTTGATGTCAGGTTGCAAGGTCGCAGATGGTGCTGGAATTATGCTGGTAAGGTTCTAACTTTAAACACCCATTAGCTGGACATTCTAAATCATACAGATTTGTATTGTCATTGTTTAAACACTTCTTGATGCCTCTGGCTAAAGCTCACTGCAACACCATTTTAAATTAATGAAGGCTATATTTTGTTAAAATGATATAGAATGTATGAAAAAACTGATTGATTTGTGTTAATATTTTATGAATGATTAATATAACTATGTATTTGCAACACAGATATAATTAAACAAACACACATGTCTTTCCAATGCAACTGTCCTAGGTGGTTGTGTGATTAATAGTGAAGAACCATGCTGCTGCCGAGTTGGTCAAAGCTATCTTGACTTTGTTTTACAGAGTATTTAGAGGAATATGTCATGTATATGGTGACTAATAATGTTCGTATTCCTTGATGATAGTTATGTTTTGTATTTTAGGTAACTGGTGTTGGAATCAACACTGAATGGGGATTGTTGATGGCTAGTATATCAGAAGATAATGGCGAAGAAACTCCTCTACAGGTAATTAGTGGATAATGGTGTAATCACAGTTTGTCATATGACAGCTATAATGCTACGCATCATGATGAAATTTTACAGGTGCGTCTGAATGGTGTTACGACTTTTATCGGCATTGTTGGGCTCACTGTAGCTTTTTCTGTCCTCATTGTACTATTGGCTAGGTAATTTGGGCTTTGTTTCTGGTATCATGTGATTTGGTCACATTGTATTGACAATTAATTACCCCAGATATTTCACTGGGACTTCGAAAAATCCTGATGGAACTGTTCAGTTTGTTCGTGGGCAGACCAGTATCGGCCACACAATTGATGGAGTTATACATATTATTACTGCTGCAGTAAGTTTCTGCTTTCTGAAATGGAAATGGAAAACATATAGAGCTTCTTTTCTATTTATTGACTGAGGTTTTTATTTAGGTAACAATAGTAGTCGTTGCGGTCCCAGAAGGGCTTCCTTTGGCCGTAACCTTGACGTGAGTATGAAAAATGTTCCCTAGCATTATGTCAGTGTCCATTCCCGGTTCTAATATAATTTATATATTTTGAAATTGTAACAGCCTTGCATACTCCATGAAGAAGATGATGGCTGACAAGGCTTTGGTATGTAAGAGTTTCTGTTGTTTCCAGATCTCTAATTAAATCAACTATGTTCATTTTCTTCATGACTTTATCATATGATATCTCCAATAAAATTGTTATACTTGATATCCAGGTGCGCAGGCTCTCGGCCTGTGAAACTATGGGATCTGCAACGACCATTTGCAGTGATAAGACTGGAACTTTGACACTGAATCAGGTTATTTTAAATTCTATTTTGAACTCTATCAAGAAGTGGAAAAACTGGATGCATTTTTAATCAGACTACATTTTGACATAGATGACCGTAGTTGAGGCTTATGTCGGGAAAAAGAAAATTGATCCTCCTGAAGATGGTTCCCAGTTGCCCCCATCAGTTTCCTCTCTGCTCGATGAGGGACTAGCTCAGAACACTTCTGGCAGCGTATTCTTATCTAAGGTAAGCTCGATTTCTTGAACATACACAAGTCGTAAAGGGCTAAGGTTGCCAATGTTATGTATTTTGTTGCATTTTCCACCAAAAATATGCGAACACAAAAGAAAGCACTCATAGATGTCTGTTCTTCACGAGTAGTAGACGATGATGCATTTATAAAATTGTTGTACCATGTTACATATTCATCCTTTTTGTGTGTGTGTGTGTGTATTTCTAAGGATGGTGAAATTGAGGTGTCTGGATCTCCAACTGAAAAAGCCATTCTTCAGTGGGGTGTCAAGGTACTTCCATGCTCTAGCATCAATTGCTCAGTTTCCATCTCGATTGTGATCACCTTTTTTTCCCTTACCCTTTTCAGCTCGGAATGAAGTTTGACATTGTGAGATCTGAATCCATAGTTCTCCATGTCTCTCCTTTTAATTCTACCAAAAAGCGAGGGGGTGTTGCAGTTAGAGGGCGGGTAAGTGATCCATACTAGATACTTGATGCAATAATTTGATCTTTGAGTATTGAGGAGCATTATATGAAGATTCCTCAAAGTCCGGAATCCATTCAAAGAATAGGAAATAGTTGGAATATTTGAGCAATATGTAGAAATAGCTGATTTTGCTCACTCTAAAAAAATATTTGAGAAAGTTTTTCTTCTTGACATGGCAGACTGGATCCAAAGTTCATGTGCATTGGAAGGGAGCCGCCGAGATTATCTTAGCTTCATGTTCACAGTACAATGATATAAGTGGTTCTGTGCAGCCAATAGATAATGATATGGTAGGTAGTTAGAAGTTAGAATATGGTGGTTGAATGTAAATTTTAGTATGTTAAAATTTAATTCAAGTGAGGTTACAATCTTAATACTTACAGATGTGTGTAACGCCTTTCTTATTCAGGATTTTCTTAAAGATGCTATTAATAACATGGCTGAAAAAAGCTTGAGGTGTGTTGCTGTTGCTTACAAAACATTTGAAGCAGATGCAGTTCCAACGGATCAAGAACAGCTGGCACAGTGGACTTTACCAGAAGATGATCTTGTTTTGCTGGCTATCATTGGTATTAAGGTAGCTAACTCAATGAACAATTATTCAGACTCACACTTGTATGGTTATTGTTCATACTTTCTAACATCAAATAGAAGTCACTTATGGCATCATTTCGCTGCATTTCAATTCTTTTCGTGGCTAAATACTGTATGTTCATCAAATTTTGTTATGCAGGATCCGTGTCGTCCAGGTGTCAGAGAAGCAGTGGAACTATGCACACATGCTGGTGTTAAGGTATCAATTTTGTTTGTTAGAGCTTCAGACATGAAAAATCTCATTGTAAGCTACTAATCACTTAGCATTCCAAAAGAATACCCTTTTCTCCATATAGACATTTCATTTGCACCACGGCCAACTATATATCTTGATCTACTCTTGTTTTTAACGACTTGCCATCCAGAAAATTTCTTAAGAAAGGTATAATAAAGCATGATTTCACTGGTTTTTAATCTGTTCTTCTCGTATTCTTGACAAGGTGCAGAAGTTAATAGAACTAGAAGTTTTCACTGGTTTTATGATATTGTTTTGTTGTTTTTCCTGATATAAAAGGAGGACGTGATGTGTTTGTCAACCATTAGGTGCGTATGGTAACTGGAGACAATATTCAGACAGCAAAAGCAATTGCTCAGGAGTGTAGCATCCTTTCATCGAATGCAGACACTGGTGAACCCTACGTTATGGAAGGGAAGAGATTCCGCGAGTTGTCTGAGAAAGATAGAGAACAAGCTGCAAACTTGATTTTGGTATGTTTTATCACGAAGACCTCTCTATTTTGTTAGCGAGCTATGCCTTATTCGAAGGACTAATAGGCATTATGTTTGATGATGAACAGGTTATGGGAAGGTCTTCTCCGACTGACAAGCTTTTGCTTGTTCAGACACTGCGTAAACAAGGGGAAGTCGTTGCTGTAACAGGAGATGGAACTAATGATGCCCCTGCACTCAATGAGGTTTGATGAGCTTTCATCATGCTTTTCATAACTTTTTAAAGCTACCTCCAAGCATTTATCAAGCTATGTATTCTGTGTTTGGATTATTTTCTGAAGCTCTAAGGATTGTGTCATAATGAGTGTTTTGATGGTAAATCAAGTGAAGAATAAATTGTGCAACCCATTTATTCAGATTACTCTGTCTTCTCAACCAAAGTTTATCTAATACTAGTACATATTTTTTTGTCTGAGACTCCAATATATATGAGAGAGAACTTTAGTTATGGTGGTTTATATTGACATCAATTACTCATTACTTATTTTCTATATTTGTAGGCTGATATAGGTCTTTCCATGGGTATACAAGGAACTGAAGTGGCAAAAGAAAGCTCAGACATCATTATCTTGGACGATAATTTTGCTTCGGTTGTAAAGGTTGTTCGATGGGGACGTTCTGTATATGCAAATATCCAAAAATTTATCCAGTTCCAGCTCACTGTTAATGTTGCAGCTTTGACAATAAACGTCGTTGCTGCAGTTTCTTCGGGTGATGTTCCTTTGAATACAGTGCAGGTGCATTACTTCTCTAACAACCTGGAGTTTTGAAGCCAACCTATTTGATGAATCTTGTCACCATCATTACTTAGTCACTTCATTATCCTTAGGAATAGAAGACATAAACAAATATGAATCCACAATCTTCGAGAAGCCTATCAATGATTTTTACAAGATTGAACGCATTTTTCTGGAGGCTGGACCTTTACTCGTGTTTATGTTGCAGCTTCTCTGGGTTAACCTCATCATGGACACTCTGGGAGCTTTGGCACTGGCGACTGAACCACCAACTGATCATCTTATGGATAGATCTCCAGTTGGACGTAGGTACGAATCTACAACCCCGCTAATCTAGTTCTCAATAATTTGTTATGTATCACGTAAATTCAAATAATGTTTGGCAGCATTCAGTACACATAATATTACTCAATAATGTAGCATTCATTACTGAAATATCATACAGTTTGATAACAGTGTTGCTCAACTTTTAAAATATATATTCTGTACATTTCTTTTTGTAGCATTTTCTACTGGATAAATATAACTGCTTCACCATTTAATTAGTTAACATGTTGTTCAGGGAATCACTAGTAACAAATATTATGTGGAGGAACTTGATTATCCAGGTATAGTTTATTTTCCAATGAATTATTTCTTTCTTTTTTGAATAAAGGAATTCTAAATAAACAATCTCATTCTACCTTTTCTGGTGCAGGCTATATATCAAGTAGCAGTACTCCTTGTTCTCAACTTCTGTGGGTTGAGTCTTCTCAAATTGAAGAATGACAACGACATAGAGCATGCTAACATGGTGAAAAACACTGTGGTATTCAACACGTTCGTTCTCTGTCAAGTAAGTGCAATCTAATCGAATCCGACAAACTTCAATAAATTCATGTGATGTGCTAGAATTTACCTGAAAAAATCGTCCATTCGCCTGTCGATTTACAGATTTTCAACGAGTTCAATGCTCGGAAGCCAGACGAACTCAATGTCTTCACCGGTGTGACCAAAAACCACCTCTTCACTGGAATAGTTGGATCTACATTTATACTACAAGTGAGTGCATGATTCATATATAAAGTTTGTAAAAATTCCAGTTTAACTTCCATTTTCTGATAACTAACATGCTCTCTCTTTTTTCTTTTTTCTGTAACTAGATAATCATCATCAATTTCCTTGGGAAGTTCACCTCAACTGTGAGGCTTAATTTCCCACAGTGGTTGATATGTTTTATTATAGGCATCATCAGGTTTGTCCATTTCTATTGTTTTTTTTTTTCACCTCATCATCTTGCTACATTTGTCGATATCTTCTTTCTTGCAGCTGGCCTCTGGCTGTAGCTGGTAAATTTATCCCGGTTCCGAAAACGCCCCTAGGGAAGGTCTTCATCAAGCCATATCAACGGTGCATTGCTGCTCGTGATGCACGCACCTAACAGCACCTAATATCATCATATCTTTTCTTGATTCATAAAGATCCCTCACCCATATTTCTTTGAATTTATGGTGAGTGCGATCACCAGCTGCAACGTTACAAAACCGACACATTATATTGTGCTACTTTCAAATAAGTGTACTGTGGCATGCTGGCTAAGCGAATCTCGATTTATTGATATTCTATTTAATGGCAATATATATTCCATGCTTCATTTACTTGTGCTGTCAGCCTGTCACTGTCAATGTATTGCTCTCTGTTTTTTATTTTGGAAAAATCCAACTCATAAAATAGTTGCCCGGAAATCAGAAAAGAAAACTATTCTGTAAAGTTATGAAAATAGTAATTGGATCACTCAATATGAAAGTGAGGAATCAATTCACACTTCTTAAATGACTACCAAACATGGATGTGACAACAAGTATACAATGTATCAATAAATCATTTGAAGTGTCTCTTTTACATCACAACAAAGCGCCTATGCAACCTACCAAAAACCCTTTTAAGGCAAAACGAGAGAGAGAGAGAGAGAGAGAGAGAGAAGTTTCACTTAGAAACAGCTGAAATACATTTTGCGAAACAAACCTTAACCGCAGCTTATAAATAGAGCACTTCACAACTTGGTATGGGAGAATTGTCCATAATCTCAACCTAGCAAAAACATGAGTATGCAAAGTGGTTCTTTTTCGTCACATAAGAAGATATGAATTCTTCGGGAGCTGCGGTTGAGCTAGGAATGTCTGCAGGAACAAGTATCTGAGTCTTGCCAGAAGCTATTCTCTTTCCAGCAACATTAGCATAAAAGAGCCCGGATATGGCCGGAACGAAAACATCACTCTCCGAGCAAATGTAGTAGTCTATTACCTTCTCAAATTCAGTAGTGTCCGAGTTCAGGAACTTATCTTTGTTCTCCATTGGCATTATGGACTCCTACAAATGTTATGTACCACAAATTTAGCATAAAAATATGTTTTCAGATCAACATTATAATTTTGCGACTTGGCCTAGATTTCATTTGAGAAGCAGAGGTAGATAACAGAGTGGAAACATTCGAATGAGAATGTTTACACCAATGTTATGGAGATAAACTATCATGAGCTTCTAGGTAAAAAAAATACTACCATTTCAGGGAAGAAAACATAAGATGAAAATCATACCTTTGTATAAGTTTTCGGGAAGAAGTCCTTTAGAGCATCAAGACTGCTATGCCATTTCGTCTGGGTCACGTAAACCGTGGTGTCCTTTTCAAAGCCCAGCTTCTTCAAAAAGAACGCTATATCTTGTGGACTGTAGCAACTTTTGGATCCAGAACCACCATTCTTGTGACAACCCTTTTTCTCAAGTATTTCGACCCTCAAGTCAATCGCCACAAATTGTCCGTTTGACTTCTTACTGAGGGTCTTGAGACGGTCAATCATGGAGTCAACAACTTCACGAACTTCTGTTTGAGGCTCGAGTGTCCCAAACATGGCTAAACATGCAACAGAGTCTGTGTTGGTCTTCTCTTTATCTTTTTTCATGTTAACTGATGGGAAGTAGGTAACCAGCCTTATGTTTCCCTTGGTTTTGAAAACTGTTTCTATATTGTCAGCAATATATCCTTCAGTAACCCGATTAGGGACCTTCACTACTGCAAGATTACGAGCTGATATTTTAGGTTGAGATTTAACGACTTTGACCACTCCATCAAGGCTCGTAATGAATTTATCAACATCATAGACATCATCGAAGTTCCTGAAAGATATGGATACAGTACTAAGTCAACATTCACATTTCAGCTAGTATTACTTTCTAACATCTTCCAAACATGCAACAGTTATAACGAAACTATTTGACCTTCATCATAGAAGAACAGCAGCCAGCAGAAAGGTAGCTAAAAGAAGAGGCCTTTAAATCTTTCTTTTTTGTCTGTTCTTCCGAGAGAAATATTATTTTGCTAGAAAAGCTTGTGTGCCATTTACAAGAGCTAGAAGCCACATTTTACCTTCTGTCACCAGGTTCACTTCCTCTAATGTCTGGGATTACAAGTGTCGCCCGTAGTTGTCTTGCAACAACTACAGCATCAGCAATCTAACAACGATGATAACCAGGAAATGAGCAAGCAATAGACAAGAAAAAATGAAGTATTTTGCTCAGAGAAGTTGCAGAATACCCAAAATTTGCAATTCATGAGGCATTTAATATACTGATCCCGACAAATCTAAAGAAAATACTGATCCCAGCCAGTTGTAGTTATTTACTACCAGTTTAAGCAATGGTTTGGCTAAAGAAAATTATTCTAAATTTAATTGATGCATTTATTGAGTGGGTTGGAAAGTACAAAAGAAATAGCAATTTGAATATGTAACTACGACATCAATTTGGCCTAGCTAGTTCTCTTGCATATACATCACCCCATCCCAATCAAGGAACAAAAAAAAGACTGCAACAATGTCTTTACGCTTCAGTAAGTATAAGAAGCTACCTGAGAAACATGGTATTCGGGGCCATTAGTGAGTGAGAAGGTGACGTATCCTAGTGATTCAACTGCCTCCTCTGTTACCAAAACATCAAGTAAGACACATTCACACACACAAAGAAAAGCCAAAAGTTTCACAATTGCAATGAACTTACCCAAGACCGGCTTCTTCCAACACGGCTTCAAGGTCAGGCCATCCTCCTTCCAAGGGCCATCAGCCCCTTTTGCAACACTAGCAATGGTATGCTCCGAAGCCTTGTTCGTATCATGAACAGTTGGCTGTGCAAAGAGGAAAATCAGCGGATGAACAGAAAGCACATACACTTTCCTATTCAGTAACTCAAAAATGCACTCTCTTTTCCACCAAGGTCTAAAACAAAAACTATCAAAGCAGAAGCAAATAACAAGAGCTAATAGTTCAGTACAGTCTCACACATTATGTTTCAATTAATTACAATTCCCAATCTCTATTTGCCAATTCTCAAGTGTAGCAACACACAGCAAACGCAGTCTTCATGATCTGCACCTCCCTAAATCGAGACGTAAAATCGAAAAAATCTGCTGATGCATCGTCCCAAAAATACATCACTTACCGCGAAAAAGCCAACACAATCCAATTCAGATCAGATCAAATCCACATACATCAGCAGATGCAAAGAAACAAACAAATCTAATCCACACCGAACTACTCAATACCAAATGAAGCCAAACAGACACACACTTTCCACACCAGAAAAAACGACAATAGATTCCAAATCACACAATCCAAGCATCAAAACACCTCAAACCAATCCACACAGTACACAAACAGACACACACACATATAACTAACTCGCGCCATTGCCATGCCACGTTAAATCAACCAATCAAATCCAACAGTAACTCCGACAGTACCCAACTATCAATTCATGACATGAAGCAAAAACATACTTGAACCGCATCGAAATGGTCGCGCTTGATCATGTCGCCGAGCATTACGAACATAGTCACCGTCAACACCCCCGCCAGCACCTGCCTCGGATCCACAGCCATTGCTTTCAGATCTCGGTTTTCTCGCTCCAATAGATGAGTGAGAGAGATAGAGATAGAGAGAGAGAGAGGAGTGAGAAGTAGAGCAGCAGTGTGTGTGTGCGCGTGTCTTTATCCTTTTTGGCGCTTATCGATGGTTTAACCATCTTTTTCTGCCTCTGTTTTAGGTTTATATCAATGCAATTATACATTATTAATTTGAATAATCACCACGCCGTGATTGATTAATCATTCTGTAGATACACACTAGGCTGTATCTATAGATTTATACGCGCGGTGGCACCCCCAGTGTGTGTATTTTTTTCTTCTGTGAGCGACCACCGACAGTTTTCCGAAAACGATTGGTTTCCTAAATCTCAGCATCCCTCCTCTCTTAATTTAGTACTCTTTTTTGTCGGCCTCCTTTCTTTTTTTCTTCTAATTTTTCTAAATTCTTTACAAGTCAAAAGTCAAAATTGCCCTCCACTCTTTTAATTTTTAATTATTACTTTCTCCGTCCCACTTTAAATGACCCAAAATTATCGGATTGTCCGATAATTTTGGCCCATTTGAAGTGGAATGGAAACAATATTATTTCTCCATATTTGCATTACTTTTCCTTTTTTCTCCTATGTCGAAAACATTTGTTGAAGAAATAAGTGATGTCAGCAGCTAAATTATGTGTAACATGCTCGATATGGAAGATGATAAGTATGCTAGAGGATCGGAAAAAGTATAAGTGAAAATTCAAGTTCATGAATTAACTTTTTACACGATAAAATTAATACGAAACAATATATTTTTTTAGAGGAAATACAAACTCATATGCTATTAAAATTCAAATAAATGATATCCAAAAGTCAAGACGGATAATTCGATTTTTAGATCAATCATTAGAAGTAAAAGCAAAACGTGCAAGCTTGTGAGCTGCCATGTGGCGAGTGTGGTAAAAATCAAGAACATGATTCCTAGCTTGTTTAAACGTTTCCCAAAGGTCGTCATCGAGCGAGTCCAACCCCTTGTAAATGTCATGTAAACACGTGGATAGCCAAAAGCTAATCAGTAGACATGGCAATAGCCCCGATGTCATTCTCTAACCAGAACCCTATATCAAGGATCAAAGCATGTAATTCACTCAAGAATATTGTTTCTGTGTGACCTACATGCCGACTAACAGTTATAGTAACATTACCAAGATGATCACGGATAATGAATTCAACCCCGGCTTTGGTTCCACCATCTTGGACATAAACATCAACATCAATCCAGAAAAGACCTAGCGACGATGACTGTCATGTACCAACCCCTTCTGAAGGAAGTAAGTGTTGGGCGAAAAATTGTTGTGCTCGCGACTAAGCATGATACTAATATTGAATAATTTGATTTGAATGAATGATTTCCTACTTGAACTATTTTATTTTATGCATAAACAATTATTACGAGTAGTTAAAGTAAACTAATTAATTAGCTTGGATAATAACTAATAATGTATTAATATTCTACTAAAGGGTTAGCCAGTTCTTGATATATTCTAATTTAATTAAATCCCTATATTTTGTTTTATGCATTGGTGAACATCATCTAAATTTAAAGTCGACGAATTATTAAAATTAAAATGAAAAACTTGAAAGGGTATTTACTGTTGGGGTAAGCAAAAACTGGTCAAATTGTAAGTTAGTTGACTTTAAGCAAAATTAGTTTACTATAGAGGATTAATATAAAGAAATTAAATAAACGTAAATAAAGGCGTAAATTAAGGGGTTTTCTACTTGGATTTCAGCATAAAAATTGGTGGCTTGTCAACTCATCAACCATTTTAACGTTATCATCGTCTACCTAATCTCTTCAATTTTAGTAGATAGTCATAATATTAATAAATAATGTGGAAATTAATAGCATTTAGTATAATTTAATACCTGCGTGTCACGTCAGAATTTGAAACCTTTGTATAAAGATGCGTATCTTGACGAATTCAAAAACAAACATATTTTATTATTTTTATTTTTTAGAGCCAACGACCAATACATTGCTCCTATTTAATATATTTAGGGGGAGTATTATTTTATCTTCAACAACGCAAATTAAGAGGACTTTGTGGTTGAAATATCATACTCCTATTTAATAATTTAGAAAAAAGAATTATAAATTCAATTGCGGAATAGTTTTGTTAATTAATGCCATTACTAATTCAGAAATACAGCGCTAGACTTGATCAATAGACTAACGACTTTAATAAACATTAGAGTTATAACATTTTTTCTTTTAAATTTCAGTTACATTTTTATCCCCAATATTCATCTTTTTTTTTGTGTGACAAATTTTCGTCAATGAACGATATTTACCACTTAAATGATGTACATGTACTCCCTCCGTCCCACTATAAGTGGCTCAAAACTTTTCGGCACGGAAATTAAGGAGAATGTGTAAATGTGTTAAAAGTGGTAGAGTTCACACTTTTTTAAAGGGTTAAACTTTGTCATTTATGGAAATAGGCCACTTATACTGAAACGGCCCAAAATGGAATACAAGCCACTTTTAGTGGATGGAGGGAGTAGTTTATTGCCAAAAAATGTAATATTCATGCAAGAAAAAAAAAATCAAAAAGTGTTTATAAATAAATGAAACGTTTAAAATCATGCGAAAATATAAATTTAAATAAATATTATAATTAACCCTAAAATAAAATAAAATTAGTCATTGAGTTATAAAATATCTTGGATCGCAAAAAAACATGAATTGATCAATGCTTCTATAAAGTATAATCGTCGTACACGACAATGGGGCTTCCGACTCTATGGATCCCATCACTCCATTCAATTGAAGCACCAATTTTTTTCCCACCACTAATCTTTCCTTTTACACGAACAACAAAAGATTTCCTCTCATTCAAAGCCTTAAACCTCAAAATCCTGGGCTTCACAACGATATCGATGTCCGAATCTTTGATGATCTTGACCCCATAAACACCCTTTGCACGACCAACATTAGTCACCCTTCTGGAAAACTTCACTAAAAATGGTTGATTCTTCTCAACTTTGGCCGTCATGGAAGGATAGTTGAGATCGTGATGTTTTGATCCAATATTGCCGGTTTTAGGGCATTCGATCTTGCTGTCTCTCGTTATTCTTCGTATTGTTGTTGTGTTGTACCCCAAACTACATAGTAGCTTGATGTAATCATCGATTGAAGTGTCGTAGACAAGTCCAGGACTCGTGGCCCTAATCGGATCGATGTGTCCTGCTCCATATGCAAATTCGGCATCCCCAACTTTTTTGTTTTTCAAGCTCCGTGCTGCAAGAGCATTAAAATATGAGGCAAAATGTGATATACCCTTTTTGAAAGATGAAACATAAAATATACCCACTTTTTTTAAAACAATAAAATCTACCCACTTAGGACATTTTTACCCCTATGTGTAATTCGCGCATTGCTCGCATTGCTCGACACTGAAGCGTCAAGCATCGAGCATGTCGAGCAATAGTTTAAATTGAACTATTGCTCGACGCCTCGAACATCGAGTGTCGAGCAATTAAGAACTGTCGAGCATGTCGAGCAATAGTTCAATGTCGAGCAAGACGAGCAATAGTTCAAATTGAACTATTGCTCGATATTAAGTGTCGAGCATTGATTGTCGAGCAATGTGAACCGTCGAGCACTGAACATTTTTGGCACAATTCAAAAATCAAACTTCAGATCTTGGCACAATTTCAAAAATCAAACTTCAGATCAGAAATCGTGCGACATCAGATCGTAAATCGTGCGACATCAGATCGGAAATCGTGCAGGTGGGGGGAATCGGTAGAGAGAGAGTAAGAAGAAGAAGAAGAAGAAGAAGAAGAAGAAGGCTGCGGTGGATCTGTGGCCACGGCGACGGGATCTGTGGCTGCGGTGACGGCGCTAGGGCGGCGGAGGCGGAGGCACGTTGGAGGGCGGCGGAGGCGCACTGAGAGAGAGATGGGAGGAGAGAGGAAGAAGAAGAAGAAGAAGAAGAAGGTTGCGCCTGTGATTTGGAGAGGAGTCGCGGCGAGGCAGAGGAGGAGGAGATGCTGGACGGCTGAGACGGGAGGCTGCGGCGGAGGCGTGCGTGGAGGCGCCGGAGGCGCGCCGGAAGCGCGCTGGAGAGAAAAACGGCGGCGCGCGACGGAGGCAGATCTGGGCGGCCACGACGACGGGATCTGTGGCTGCGGCGACGACGCCAGGGCGGCGGCGGCGGAGGCGGAGGCGCGCTGAGAGAAAGAGAGATGGGGAGAGGTTGCAATTTTTTTGGGGTGGGGGGAAGAGGTTGCGATTTTTTGGTGGTTTTTTTTTGGAGAGGGGATTTGTTTGGTATTTTCTTTTGTTTTAAGGGTATCTTAGTCCTTTCAACCTCAAAATGGGTACATTTTATATGTTTAATTTTGGGTGGGTATATTTTATGTTTCCTTTTTCAAATAGGGTAAAAAACACCATTAACCCTTAAAATATTGTATGTTGCATAATGATCTCCAAATTACTATCTATTCTAAATATTTGGTCTATATATATAGGTCTTTTTATATTACTCCTTTTAAATGAATTTCGAGTCGTACAATAATTTAATGCAACATGTTAATTTCCAAGAACACAGATAATATATGTTTGATAACAATACAAAATACTATTTGAAATATAGTAGTAATATAATTATATGATTGGGACACTTCAAAATGAAATATATACTAAATCATATATTGTGCGACACATAGTTATAAAAGAAATATAGCCATAAGAGACTATATAATTTAGACAATCCCAAAATAGAATATTGGACCAAATATTTGAGACTAAGCGAGCTAAGTGAAGAAAGGTATAGTAAGAAATTCGACTCTATATTCTTATTTTTTTTCAAATATATTAAATATAATTTATTAATTGATACCTACATACAGAAATGAAAGAGAGACTATAATTTTGGGACGGAGGGAGTAGTCGATTTACCTGTAGTCATGAGCGCTGATTTGACGGCGGCCGGCGACCAATTTGGTCGGAAAGATTTCACATAAGCAGCAGCTCCAGAAACATGAGGGCAAGCCATTGAAGTTCCGGAAATAATGCTGTAGTCCACAGATCTCTTGTCGACGAGCAAGCTAGGCGTCGCCATTGGCGAAAATGCGGCCAAGATGGTCGTGCCGGGCGCCGTTACATCAGGCTGTCGATTGCAGAGATCAAGATTTCATGTCTAAAACCATGTTAATGTCCAAATATGGAGTAAAACTGTTTGGTGGAGACTTAAGCTCCCCACCAAACAAAATAATTTTTAAAAGTATTATTTTAAAATCATGTGGGTTGTTTTATAATAGTCCCATCAACCAAATAAAATCATAAAAATTTGTACGAAATCTTAAATTCAAAATGTAAAAAATATATAGCCCCTACCTCACTTGTACCTTTAGAATGTTTGGAATGATGGAATTTGGCCCTCATAGCCCTCATCACCAAATAAAATCATAAAAAGTTTGCCTTTACCAAATCGTAAATTCAAAATGTAAAAAATATAGCCCTTACTTATATACCTTTAGAATGTTTGGAATGATGGAATTTGGCCCTCTAGCAGAATAGCCAGCAACTCGTGGAGCGGAGCGATCGTGTTTAGTTTTTGTTGCCGATATATATGCTTTAGGGGTTGTACCTGCACGCCTACAAGAGTCTCGTCAACAAGATTTGTAATCAAGAAATCAAAATTTTAAAATATTTTTGAGAAAACGCTCGAGGCTTGTTCCTAACTTTGTGGAGTTGATGTAGTGGAGAATCGAGGCAAACCCGTGGCGTGATAGCCTCGATTCCGGGAACGGGACGACGAAGGAAGGGTAGATGGCCGGAGTTTTCTTGATGATCCCAGCTGCACCAGCTTGGAATGCCTCTGTGGAGTCTGCTAATTCTTCACAAACTACAATCTTGTTTTTCACCAGTGTTCTGTTCAGGCATCCTTCAGCACATTTCCTGTGAAAACGGATTAGTAGTACTCACGCTTTTTAGGCTGAGTGTAGTAAGAACTTAAGTTGACTTACTTGGAGTTGACCTCACTGCAGTTTCTAGAAACATCTTTCCCATAAACAAGAGGCCATTTCACCCTCTTCCTCTTAAAAGTATCAATAGCCGCACCCTATTGCAAAACAGACACCACAGATCATAACAGAAAGGATTAATTATAATAAGTGTTCTCAAATTTTACATTTTCCAAAAAATATCTTCAAAATACATTTTCACTTTACACATATCAATTTTGGAAAAAGATTAATCTATATATTTTGCCTTACAAAGTCAAATTATGGAATAACAAGTCACTTCGCCAAGAATTTGCATTATTCAATATGAAATTCGAAAAAAAAATCCTAGACCTTAAGAATCCATATTAAAATTCGATGACCGACTCATTATTTCGTCACTGAATTCTATAAAGCACAATATAAATTATTTTTTTCCAAAATTAATGATTTTTGAAGTGAAAAGGTAAATTATGAATATTTTTTGAAAAATATTGAAAATCAGAGACAAAATATTGAAAATAAGAAAAAACGACAAAACGAAGCAGCTGTTCGGTTCGTAACCCACCCCTAGAGGTGTTTTGATAAAAAAAGCATCATAAATAGTAAATAAATAACAGAGAAAACAACAGAATCAATCAAGAAAAACACACCTTGACAACACGTCCATTTCCAAGCTCAATTCTATCAAAAAACACTCTATCAATAGAGCTAGCTCCGACCGAGAACACCCACGGCGCAACGCTGGTGATGCCGCCCCGTATGGGCCCATTATTGCCGGCGGACTGCACGGTCAGTATCCCCTTCTGCACGGCGTGAAAAGCGGCGATGGCGATGGCGTCGTAGTTGACGTCGACCGGATCGCCTAAGGAGATGGAGATGGAGATGATGTCGACTCCATCTGCTATAGCATCATCAAATGCGGCTAAGATATCGGTGTCTAAGCATAGAGGAGAGCAAGCTTTGTAGACGGCAATTCTTGCCGAGGGCGCCCCACCCCTCGCCGTGCCGCGGCCTAATCCGTAGAAGCTCGTGTTTTTCACCGCCCGCCCCGCCGCTGTAGATGCCACGTGGCTTCCGTGGCCGTACTCGTCTCGAGCTGAGTTGGATTCGAAGCCGTAGAATCGGGCTCCCACCAACTTCCTGCAACAGAACTCGTGTATTTAGTTTAGGATCGAGTGTCCACTGTTAGAAAACTCGTGTACGAAAATTGATCGGGCCATTTTTGGGAATTATAGGCCCAACTTATATGTTGGCCTGATGGGCTTGGAAAATGGGCTGGTTTTCTCCAAAGTCATGTATTAATATACCCTGAATTTAGATTTATCAACCCTAATGAGAATTATTAATTAATAAAGTGAAATTAAATAATTAAAATAATTATATAACGTAATTGAGTGGAATAAACCATAATTAATAACTATAAAATTAAATTAAAGCGTATAAAATTAAAATCGAAAATGAAAACATATATAAAAAAGTAAAAGTTAAAAAACTTGAAAGTGGAATACCAAGTTTGGTACATTGGATCTCAAATGTGTTTGGGGACCATACTGCGTGGATATTATAGAGGACTTTCAGTTTAGTAGATGTGATAAAGAAAATAATTTATAAGATATAGGAGGATAACTAAATAATTAATCAATCAATTTTGAAGGTGATAAATAATTGAGGTGGTCTTGGGTGCAACATGTTGCACCATGCAACATAATAATTCAAGTTGTATATATGATGCTCCATGCATGGTGTGGATCGATCATGTTGCATGGTGCTCCATGTTGCATCCAAGTTTTTGTCTAAATAATTATTCAATTGAATTATTAGAGTGTAGATCGTTATCTATTACGAGTCGAATCATGTAAACCAAATATTTGCGTACATTAATTTATTTTATCAATCACGACTTATATCACTCAAATCAAGCGCAGCTCATAAGTATGAGCAATAGAAATTAGGAGAGAAATAGTACTTGTTGCAAGTAAAATTCTTGCCACCTCTGCACACTCCCTTCCATTTCTTAGGGGGAGGGCCAAAGCCGCGATCGTTGAAGCTCTCCGATTCCGGCCAGACTCCTGTGTCGATGATGCCGATGACGATGTCGCTTTCAGCGGCGGGCTTTCTGTCTACATCTTCGGGGAATCCCATGAAGTCCCATGATCTTGTCGTCTGAGTTTGCAAGATACGAGAAGGGAAAATCGAAACCACTTCTTCAAAACCTATGTTGAACCCATAATTAATTTAACAAAAAGCAATATTCTTAAACTTAACACATAATTAAATTAAGCTTACTAGCTAGCTTTTCTCGTTCTGTGTTGGTGAGATTCGCTGCAAAGGCATTGAAACTCCTGTTGTAACTCCTCACCAAGGATTCACTAACAATACTACAGAAAGAAAAATACACACACTCTTGGTTTAGTGCATGTAATATAAGAGATTGAAAAACATGGTTTCTGTAAATAAAACACAACGGAATTAGGATTTTACGAATGAACGAACGAAATTACATTTTGGTATTTGGAAACGAGTTTGGAGGGACGAAACTACATTTTCTGCATATAATATAAAAGGTGATGAAAATAGAAAGTACAACCAGATGTAATATAAAAATAAAAAGTAGTAGAATCTAGATGTAGACACAATAAAATAAGTTATCCGGGCCGAGGCATAAGCGGGATATGTGTATATAATGACAAAGTAGAGACTACCTGCTTTGCATAACTTGTTGAAGCATGTCTAAATGGTACGATGAAACTGCATTTTCGTCGTGCTGGTGGATGCCTCCCATGTACACTACATAAACCTACGATCAACAAATTAGTTATTAGCATATATACGATAAGAATTTGAGAATAATTAATTGGCCATTTTTTGGAACTTAACATGATTCAAATGGTTAAATGGAACTTGCCTGCCTTTCTTCTTCTGCAGCACAGCTCAAAATGATGAAAAAAGATGTTGAAAATTTCAGAAAAATATACAAAAATTGAAATGAAAATAGTGTAGCCATCTTTACAGCTATGAATAATCCAAGATACTGTTGCAACTTTTTATAGTTGCTAACAGATTCTTGATGGTATAACAATATTATATCGATATATAATTAATGAGGTTGAATATTCTTTCGAAATCTGAATATATATTTATATAAAACAATATACGATTTATTTTTCTGAAGATATAGCTAAATAAGGTACGGGATTTTCTGTTACATTTTGTTTATGATGCGATGAATCTAATATACTGTATATTTGTATTTGGTGATATTATAAATAATACAGAATTAATATGGTTTGCAATATGACCATTCAATATCAATCATGAAATTATTCTCTTTGAGAAAAAAAAGAGATCAATAATTTCGTTATCATAATATTTATTCCCCTTTATGAAACGTGATTTGTTTCCATAGCTTATGATGGGGCATGTTTTGATTATTTCGTGGCGCATCCAATGCCATATAATCTCCACAAAGTGTCTGACTTCAAGCAAAAAATAATATCTTTTGTAGAACTCTTTTTTCAGGGAATCTGTAACACTAGTGAGTAACCCGTCGAATTTTGACGGGGTCTATTAAAATATAAATTTATGAAATTATTAATGTATTTTTTGTTTATGAATTATTTTTCACAAAAATAGAGAATTGGAATTGACCTAATTTAAATGTCTTATAAAATTTATATGCAAGTAAAGTTTCGATATCCAAAAAATATTAAAAGAGAGATTGGAATAATTATTTGAAACGTATCTATATTAGATGTCTGTAGTTGGAACCAATAATTAAAAAATAAGAAAAAAAAATTAAATAATATCATTAATGACTAGTCATAGAAAACACGCTAGATGTTGCAATTACCTCATAATCTATCGAAAATTTCATCATGCAACACGTTAGTTGTTGCGTCTTGCATATTAGGGTTGTAAATGAATCGAATATTTTTGCTCGATTCGAGATTCGATTCGAAATTGCCCTATTCGTATTCGAAATTATTCGATTCGTATTCGATAACAAATATTCGATTCGATTCGATTATTATTCAAATACATATATGAAATTATGATATTCGATTCGATATTCGTAGATATTCGATTCGATATATAATATATAATATATATAATATTTAATTATAATTTTATAATATCTAATTCTAACTCTAATTGTATATATACACTATATATATATATAATATTAACATTTTAATTATAATTTTTGTAATATCTAATTTTTTTAACCTTCCATTACTTAATTAAATTCGATTCACATAATAAAAAATAAATTTATAGCATGCTCATTGATTTCTTCACGCTACAATTTATAGATGTATATACATCTCAAGATCTCGAAACTAGTCCATGACACCAGCATTAAGAAAATTAGCTATATATATTTATTTATTTATACACACGCATATGATTATTAATTTATTGCAAAAAAGTTGTGAAAACTAGAAAACTAGATTCCAAAAAATAGTACAAACAATTCTAACCCTAATTCATTTCTAACTAGGCGCGCCTCCATTTCCAGATCTGAAGCATCCTTCCTCTAGCGGCTAGAGGTGGCCATCCGAACCGGAACCGTGAACCGGACCGAACCGCACGGTTCCGGAACTGGAACCGTTAGAGACGGTTCCGAACTGGGAATTGAAACCGGTTCAATACGGTTCGGTTACGGTTCTATTTTTTGGAACCGCCGGTTCCCGGTTCCGAACCGGAACCGGAACCGTGAAACCGCGAACCGCCGTACTTGAACCGTGAACCGTGAACCGCCGTATTGAACCGTGAACCGTACCAAAAAAAATTGATCATAAATTATAGATAAAATAAAGCTTGTTTACAACTAAAAAACTTAGTGCATGTCAATTGTACGAAAAATAATTTACTATTAAAGAGCTTGGTGATTGCGAATTATTATGATTCATTATGATTCATAAATTATTGTTTTGTCTTAAATTGGAAAATTTAAGACTAAATACATGACCAAACCAATTATTTGTGCTAAATTAATCATTAATTAAATTGGGATACTTCACACAAAAAAAATATGATTAGTTGTGAGTTTCCCTTAAAAATAAAGTAATTCAGAGTCAAATTTATTCTTGGTGTTAAAATAAACATATTTATCAGAACGATTCGCAACTTAACCTCCTTTTTATTGTAAATTAAGAGGTAAAAATTAATTTATATTTACCTCGTTCCAATTTAATAAGCCACAAGGTTCGGATATGCCGAACTTTATGGATATCAAAACTGGTCTTTATTGTGATTTACAAATGCTTTTTCAAGATTTTACTTCAAAATATGGTCCAAATATTTCTCGAAAACCAACTGTTAGGAGTACCGGGTCTTCCTCTTATGGATTTGACACTAGTACTCAAGCGGGTATGATGCTTCAAAATTAAATCGCCAACAAAGGTCATAGTGGTAGTCAAACACAATTTTCCGAATTAGAAGAATACCTTAGGGAGCCAAAGGGAGGAGAATTGCTTAATGCAGGGCCAAATGACGTGGACGTGTTGAATTGGTGGTCAATTAAGCAAGGCCAATACCCCATCCTTGCAATCATGGCGAAAGAAGTCTTTTCCGTCCCCGCATCAACTGTAGCGGTCGAGCAAGCTTTTAGCGAATCGGGATACATGCTCGATGAACGAAGATCCCAAATGGCACCGCATAATCTTGAAGCCCAACTATTGCTCAAAGATCATACATTAGCCGAAGCAAGAGAGCAAGAAAATAAATGGGATGATTTGTTCGTAGAGTACCCCATATCCACGACCGAAGGTGACACCACCGATGCGAGCGAGTCATCTCAATGCACCGAAGGCGAAGACTTTGACGATGACTTCGACTTCGACATGTAGAAGACTTCATGATTATGCGGTGTCACCAAAGGTAAGACGAAGGTAAGAGAACTACGTGGACTTTGATTCCTCCGGGATACGTAGGCAACTTAATTATAACTTAAATGTTATAATTAAGCTCAAGTCCTATTTCCTTTATTTCTTTTTTCCCCCAAATAACAAGTTGTAAATTAAGAGTTGTAATTTTATTTTAGCATCCAAAAGTTGTAATTTGTAAATTATACTAATAAGAGTTGTTATGTGCAACTTTGTAACTTAAATTATATTTGTAAGAATTGTAATTTATAAGTAGTTGATTCAAATAAAGTAATTATGCAATTTATAAGAATATTTGTAAGAATAGCAACTTTTATTTTATATTTGTAAGAATTGCAATTGCAATTTTTAAGTTAAATATATTTTTTAGAATATTTGTAAGAATATATTCTTTGTAAGAATATATAATATAAGTTAATTATATAAGAATATAAGTTAAGAATATATAAGAATATATTCTTTGTAAGAATATATAAGTTAATTATATAAAAATATAAGTTAAGAATATATAAGAATATAGTAGTTAATTATATAAGAATATAAGTTAATTATATAAGTTAAGAATATATAAGAATATATTCTTTGTAAGAATATATAAGTTAATTATATAAGAATATAAGTTAAGAATATATAAGTTAATTGTATAAGAATATAAGTTAATTATATAAGTTAAGAATATATAAGAATATATTCTTTGTAAGAATATATAAGTTAATTATATAAGAATATAAGTTAATTATATAAGAATATAACTTAAGAATATAAGTTAAATATATTCTTTGTAAGAATATATAAGTTAATTATATAAGAATATAAGTTAATTATATAAGTTAAGAATATATAAGAATATATTCTTTGTAAGAATATATAAGTTAATTATTTTATATTTGTAAGAATTGCAATTTATAAGTTAAATTATATTTGTAAGAATTGCAACTTTTATTTTATTAAAGCATATTTTATTTAATTAAAGCATATTTCATTTAATTAAAGCATATTATATTTGAATACAATTTATTAAAAAAAAAAAAAAACAAAACAAAATCACGGTTCGGAACCGGAACCGGCGGTTCGGAACCGGAACCGGAACCGCCGGTTCACGGTTCGGAACCGGAACCGTGGAAGTTATAAATCGGTTCGGTTCCGGTTCCCGTGTTCGGAACCGTGGAACCGCCGGTTCCGGGTCGGTTCGAACCGGGAACCGGACCGTGGCCATGTCTACTAGCGGCCTGCCAGAGCTTCCTCTTCTCTTCTCCACGCACTTTCTCTTCTCTTCTCCGCGTGATCTCTTCTCCACGCACTTCCTCTTCTCTTCTCCACTCACGTCGCGTCGCCGCGCAGCTGCGTATCCCTCTCCGTTTGCTGCAGTGCTGCTGCTGTCTCCATCTGCTAGCGTCGCTCGTCGCCCTCTCCGCTAGTCGCCAGCACCTCGCCGCGGCGTCGCCCTCTCCGACTGTTGTTGCCGTCTCCGTCTGCTAGGCTCGTCGCCCGCCACCAGTCGCCATCACACGCCTCATCTACTGTTTTTTTTTCTTCAGAATTTCGAATCGAATATTTTCGAATCGAATGATATAGAATACAAGTCGAATACTCGAATCGAATATTCAAATCGAATATTCGTAAGAAAATTAAGAAAATTTCATAAAACGAATCGAATACTCGAATCGAATCGAATAATTCGTACATAACAACGAATCGAATAATTCGTACATAACAACGAATCGAATATCGAATCGTATTTAATATTCGAAATCGAATCGAATCACGAATCGAATATTAGTATAATTTCATGAATACGAATCGAATATGGTGATATTCGCTTCGATTCGATTCGATTACAACCCTATTGCATATGACCTCTTTTGAGATTTCCACGTAGAATTGTACATAACTAATAATAGGTTTCGGCAGGTACAATCCTACATTTGAAAAAGATTGTCCATGACTTTTATTTATTGTCGACATAGCAAAATAAACACTCATAAGAAATTGTCTTCTATGGAACCGAATTGAAAATATAGTGAAATGCGATGAAATCGTAATCATTCTAGCTATAGAAAACTTATTGCGCACATTTTTTCCTAAAATGAGTTTCTCTTCACTTACGTGTTCCCTAAGTTGAGTTACTATCATCCTGGTGCCATTGCAAAGCCCATTGGATTGATCAAATTTTTGAGAAGCATGATTATGCATTCATCTTTCAATTTAATCTCACGATTTGGCAATCCTGAACACTTGATCGTTTCGAGATATTCAACCGAGAATGCCTGTTCATTGAGCTCAATTTGTCCATCTTGTTTGCAAATGCTATCTGAATTTAGATAAACCCTTTATTTGATAGACATTAGAGACATGGCGTAATCATTTATCATATCAATCATCTCATTAATTAGTGGGGGCCAAGATAGCTCTATTCTTAAACATTTCTATATCAAATGCATGCATTATTAATTACGTTAACGTTATGGATATAAATAAATTTTTCTTGACTTGTGGAATATTAATATAATGATTTTTAGATATTTCATAGTTTTTAGATACTCCCTCCGTCCACCAATTCAAGGCCTAGGGCAAGTATAATTTACACTTGCCCTAGGCCTTGAATTGGAGGACGGAGGGAGTATTTAATAATTTTGTATATGGAAACTGATTAAAATTTAGAAAAAGAAAAGGAATGAACGAGAAATGAGGAAAATTAGAATGAAATGATTTTTAGATATGGAAATTGATAAAAATTTAGAAAAAAAAGAATGAATTAGAATTGAGGAAAATTAGAATGGAGTAATTAGAATGAATGAAAATTTATAATTCGTCATCTTCATAAATGAATATTAGCGGATAGTGCATCAGAAGATAGAAATGACTAAATTCATTCAATCGTGTAAGTTCACCAGTGCTCTTTTGAACAATGGAATCAATTTATTTATATTTGAAGGAAAAAAATGTTAACAATTGAATTTAATAGTTATTAATTAAAAACCATTTTTATTGTAAGAACTTAGAATTAAATTAATTATTTTTCCATCTTAATAGATATGATTAAATCATATTCTAAAGGTTTGTTTTTTTTTTTTTTTTTGTAGATTTAATAGTTAAGAATACTTATCTAATTTTGCATTTTGTGATCAACTTTGTTGCAATTTTAAGAGATCTATAGTATTTTTTATAGTAGTTTTTTATTCCTAATATACAGTAGGTATTAGAGGCAAATTAAAATATATTAAGTATTATTGATCAAATGTATAGATTAGTTCTACATTCTTATCTTAAGGATGGTTTTTATTTTCACTCAATTGAAGTATTATATACGTTGAAACTTGAATTTGTCTGCCCATGAGGTCGAAAATAATTTTTTAGGGAATATAAATAGAATTAATAACATCAAAGTCACATTTATTAAAGTAAATCATGTACATTTTAAATTGAAATTGCAAAGTTGGATATCATAAAGTATAATATTACAATAATAATTACAACCTCAAAATTTCAAATACTTATGTATTTTCTATTTTTAATGTAAGGATATAAATAAAATTATATTGATCAGTGGAATATTAGTATAATGTTTTTTAGATATTCAATAGTTATGTAATGATTTTTAGATATTTAATAGTTTTTGTATATGAAAATGGATTAAAAATTAAAAAAATAAGAATGAATGAGAATTGAGGAAAATTAGAATGAAGTGATTATATAAGGCCACATAGGATATAATTTATTTTGTTGAAATATTTATATAATGATTTTTTAGATATTTAGTTTTTAAATATATCATGACTTAATTTTAGATTTTTAATGATTTTTAGATATAGAAATTGATTAAAATTTAGAAAAAAAAAATTAAGAATGAATGAGAATTGAGGAAAATTAGAATGAATTGATTATAAGATACCACGTAGGATAAGATTTATTTTGCTTTAATATATATAATATATAGAAGATTTGATTCCTTTAACAGGCTCTTAGAATTGTATCTTATTATTTAAAAATTAAAGATTTAACTAGGGTTTATTCCATCTAATTAGGATATATGATTAATTTTTATTCTATTTAATAGAATCGAATGCAATGAGCTTTGCCCCTATTTATAAATCCAGTATATGTTTGGTGGGCAAGAAAATCGTGGCTGGAGTTGTGGGATATGGACGCCGCTAATGGATTTTTCTTCAAGCCAAAATTTGTGTGTTTGTTAAGCAAATTAACCAACATTCCTACTTTGAAGGAAGACTAAGTCTAATTAGCTTTTGAATTCTCTTCTCTTCCGGCTTTAATGATCGAATCATATATTTGACAAAGTTTTGATTAGATTTAATTCTTCTCCTCTAAGATTTGTGATTTTCGAAAATCAAATAAATATCAATTCTTTTAAATGATAAATAATAAGAAAGATAAAACAAAAGGATATTAATTCATAAAATGAATTAATTCGATTTTAGAGTTAAAATAACTCTAAAAATTAATTTTATATAAATATAAAAATATTTTCATACATTATAAGGGGTACGAATGCTAATTCAAATAGAATAAAGAGAAGCATGAAGTTGAGCTCAACATTATATATTATTTTCTAATTATTGATTGACCTTGAATTGTCTAACATAATTACATTTATAAATGCCGTAAATATTGTAATATACAATATTCTTTGCGGCCAATTAAACTACAAAATAATGTTCCTCTAAAAAAAGTTACAAAATGATGTTATTTAATTACAATCCCATTAGGTTTGTTCCATTTATTTTGGACACGATTATTAAGAAGAATATATATATATATATATATATATATATATATATATGTATATATATATATATATGGAGACCACTCCCCTATATAGAGAATGAAGACCAAATCATGTGCATCGATTCTAAAATATCCAACGGTCTTGATTTGGCTGAATTTTTTTATAATTTTCTTTTATTTTATTGCATGAAGGTTAAGTTGGTCATTTGAATTTCTACATATTTGTTTTATTTATGGTTGAAGATACGTTAATTGCTCATATCTCTCTCTCTCTCTATCTAATATTCTAATCAAATCTGCATATTACTAAATTTTCGTCAGATTCCTCTCTCTTTCTCTCTCTCTCTCTCTCTTTCTCTATTTCTCTTTCTCTCACATACTTGACAATGGTGACTACGCATCTCCCAGCAATGCTGCTCATCCTCGCCATCCTCTCCTCCTCCACCGCCACTGTCACAGGAATTCTGGATGGAGGTGGGCCTGGGCGATTCCGCCTTTTGAACGGCACCTCGGCGCATTTAAGGGACCATGGATGACAAATCCTCAGGTTTTCAGATGGGGAAAGATTAGGGCCTTGATTCATAAATCGATGGCGGTAGCATTGGGTCTTGGGTGAAAAAAGGGCATGCGAGCGACCTCCTCGCCGGAGAAAGCGCGGTCGCCGGAGCTTAAGGTTCGAGGCAGAAGATGGCGATTTATGCGTAGAGGGGGAGGTGCAGATGTGAGGAAGAAATAAGAGAGAGGCTGAGGGAGGTGGTCGGTTGTCGGCTTCTCGCGGGGAGGAAGGCCGTGGTGGCTGAGTTCGAGATGGAGAGAGATCTGAATGTGAGTATGTGAGAGGGAGATGATATGTTCGTATAAAAAACAAATGAACATACTAATGTTCGTCGATATGTTCGTATAAAAATAAATGAACATACTAATGTTCGTATAAAAACAAATGAACATACTACTGTTCATCGATATGTTTGTCGAAATAGATCAGGTCCCAGAATGGGAAGGGAGGAATTTTCGAAATTTGCACAAGATAACTTCATTTACTATTTTCCATATCCGTTTATTTCCCTAATTACAACTAATCAAATCTTTTATTTATGGAAAATTCTATTGCAGATACGTTAGGTCAAGTTTTTTATTTTTATGTTCAGTTTCTGAACTTATGTTCATATATATCTTTAAACGATAAAATTTTCATGAAAAAAAAACATTTTTGCTACAGATTCCGTTCTGCAACTTTAGTTTTTCATTGAAATAAAATTTACACTTTTAATATCCGCTATGGATTCTGTAAGTATCAATTCATTGAATGTTCAATATACTACACCATGTTCATCAGATTCATAAGAAACGTTCATTGAAACAATAAACATGTTTAATATACATGTTCAATATATTACACCAAGTTCGTCAGATTCATAAGCAACGTTCAATATATTACACCATGTTCAATGAGCATGTTCAATATACTACACATGTTCAGAAACATTCATCACTAATTCGTCTTCCAAATCTCTTGACCATAGTGACCATTCATTTTGGACCGTAGTAATTGGGTGAACAACATGAACCCTTCTGATTTGTTGAAACAGAAGCCTATGAAAGGCCAACGTATTTTATTTTCCCTTCTTCAACCAGTTTCTTAAGTTCTCCCATCTAGGAATAACAACAAAGGAAATGAAACATATGCAGTCACATTTATTTATAATAGTTCAATTCAAGATCATATATATAGTCTTCATATTCCAACAAAGTGATTCTTCAGAAGAGTACTCACCGTGACTTCAATGGGTACACGAGTGTCAATCCTATGAACATAATAGAGATCAATACAGTCAATATCAAGACTCTTCAAGCTCACCCGCATGTCGACCTCACATATTCTGGTCACCACATATTTCCCTTTGCCCATCCTTGTGTACAATCCCGAACTTAGAAGCAATTTGCACTTTCTCTCTCATTCCCCCCTTTCAAAGCCCGCAACAATTCCAACAGACTAGTTCATTTAAAGCTTGACTTAATAATTGCAAGAAGTTGTAACCAGAATATATGCAACGCTTTCTTGATAACCTCCTAAACCAAATTATGTCCATAAGCATCGTTCATTGAAACATTGATTTTAGAATCCATGAACTTACAGCTGCCAGATCCAGCCACGGCGAAACCGCCTCTATCTTTCCAGGCCGCCGAACAGAACTACTACTGCGCACAACACCGGCCGTTGCGCGAATCAGCCGGCCGCACAAGACGCGACCTTCACTTCCAGCAACCAAACTTTTCTCCCGACGCTGAGCAGCACACCGCCAGTCCCTGCGAGTGTCAGGCAGCCATGCATGGAGCCACCTTGATTTCCAGACGCCAATTCCTTTTGCAGTGAAAGAGGAAAGGCGACGCAGCGGCGGCTCCTCATAGGCCATCCGCTGCTGGAGACGCGAGAGAAGGAAGAGGAGAGGCGGCGGCGGTGGCGCTCCTTTCTTGGTCGTCCGCTGCCGAAAACGCGAGAGACAGATAAGGGGGAGGCGAGCGGCGGCGGCGACATTCCCTAATTGGTCGTCTGCCGTCGGTTACGCGAGAGAGGGAGATAAGGATGACATTGAAGGTGGTTCTCGGCGATGAAGCGTTTTGGCAAAACGGAGATTAAAAACTGAGTGCAGACTTTCAGAAATTGATTCGGCGATGAAGATATTTCATGAAACTAGAATATTGCTCCATTCTAACAGATTAGATCACACCAGAATAGAATTTGCGTAATTTCTGGGATTGGATCAACATACCAAATTCGGTGAGTTCGAGATTACATAATTGTCCTTCTGCGATTAATAAATGATAACTAGAAAATTTTTAATTATATTAAAAATCATATCAGGAAATAATATGGACCCTTGATTGAGATTAGATGAATGGACTAGATATGGTCTTTGTTATTTATCTATAGAAGTGGTTGTGATAGAATGCAACCATATATATATATATATATGGTGTGGTTCTAGAGAGAACTACATTATTTGTGAGAACGGGAGAACCATCAAATCTAATGCATTCACTGTAAAAATTAATGCATTTGCTGTTAAAAAAAATTGCTCCCTTCAGGATTCGAACCCAGGATCTGCATTCATCCAACAAGATGATGCATCCACCGTAGATCTTGATGATCGGATGGCTGAAAATGATTCTCCGGTCTTCTTTTATTTATGGTTCTTTCCTGAACCATCCGATCATCAAGATCTACGGTGGATGCATCATCTTGTTGGATGAATGCAGATCCCGGGTTCGAATCCTGAAGGGAGCATTTTTTTATAATTTTTTTAGTGCATTAATTTTAACAGCGAATGCATTAATTTTTACAGTGGATGCATTAGATTTGATGGTTCTCCCGTTCTCACAAATAATGTAGTTCTCTCTAGAACCACACCCTATATATATATATATATATATATATATATATATATATATATATATATATATATATATATATATATATATATATATATATATAGGGTTAGCTTATATTGAGATTTTAAATATTTTGAGATTTTGAGATAAATGAACATATCAATAAATTCTTTGAACATAACCAATATAACTCATGAACATATGAATCTATTTAATTTATTTAAAAAACACGCCACTTGTAGGGATTGAACCCCAGACCAACGCGCGTTCATAAAAATTAATTGACAAGTTCATCAAAATGTACTTATATGTTCATTTATCTCAATATATATATATATATATATATATATAGGGGATGGCTAAAATAAGAGCATTTCTTAAGATATAAAATAAGAATCATTTTCAGCCCTTAGATCATCAAGATCTACGGTTGATTCGTAATCCTGTTGGATGGATTTATGGTCCTGAATTCGAATCCCAAAGGTAGCAAAAATTTATTTTTCACAATTCATACATTTATATAACGAATTCATACATGTTCTACATAAAATTCATACATTAAAAATTGCTCTTATTTCTTATTTTAAGATGTGCTCTCACTTGTAGCCCATCCCTATATATATATATATATATATATTATATAAGTGTTAAAGATAATATAATTAGTATAGTAAAAATGTGAGATCATATTTTTTGTAGTGAAAAATATGACTATCATTAATTACTATCAAATATAGAAACATAACAAGATCAATGGGACAACCAAAAATGAAAATATGACAAGATCAATGGAACAGGAGAGAGTAAAAATATGTGGCTCGAAATCCAATCTCGCCATCGTTTATGCATTTCCTTGATCGAGTGCATTTCCTGCAACTCAGTTCCCCCCGCCATGGCTACAGACGCGTGGCGCTGGCCCAATAGCTCCGCCGTGGCAGTGGCGGCGGATGCAACTGCTAGCTTTCTCGTCAATACGTAGGAATCAAGTGCAAAAAACTTTGCTAGTTACTTTAAACATAATTTCGAGAAGATCACGCCGGGAGCTCGTTTAAACTATATTTCAATAGATTTTAGACCGTTAATTAACTGATTTTGACCTGATTCCAGCTAATTCGAGCTCGACCAGTTGGGATCCTTCGTTTTTCTTGTGACGTGTCCCAATTCTGTAGTTTCCATTTACTTGCTCAGAAAATGACGATAGAATAACTTTGTCAGATCGTTCTTATTTACCTTTCACTATCATGCAATGCCGTAGATAGACTTTATTGTTGCATTCCCATGCATAAACCAACAGTGAAATTTCTTCGAAATAAGGCACATTTCTTTGCGGCACGGCAGAAAATATGACAAGTCAACGCAATTTGTACAATATGATTTCTCCAAATATCGAAAATATAACTATAAGAAAAATTACTGTTTGAGTTTAATTAGCTTTCTTTGTTGTCTTGTTGTTCTTGAATCGTGCCTCTGCATTGCTGGATCCTTTCCCAATGCAGACTTCAAGATTCTGTTGCTTTTCTATGCTTATCTTAATGAGCTTTTGCGTTGTTAGGCTTAACTATAGAAATGCAACTGCTGCAGAGGCTGATGTAGGAGTAATTCTTGATCTTGATACGCCTCTTGGGAAGATATGCAGCACTTGCATCGCTATGGCAATTGAAGATTTCTACTCCAACCGCAACCACAGCACCGTGATTGTGCCTCATTTCAGGGACTCGATGAGTGATGTTGTTGCTGCAGCTTCTGCTGGTAATCTTGATGCTATTCAGCTTGTGATATGAAACAGTTTAAATAAGAAAAGACTAATTTTGATTAAATTTATCTTGCAGCTATAGATTTGCTGAAGAATACTCAAGTGATGGCGATACTCGGGCCACAGAAGTCCAATCAAGCCGACTTTGTGATAGATATTGGTGAGAGAGTGAGAGTTCCAATTATATCTCCAGCAACGAGTCCGGCCCTGTCGCCTAAAGAATCGCCATACTTCATCAGATCGGCATGGTGTTCTTCTTCTCAGGCCAAAGCAATTGCAGCCATCATAAAAGGTTTTGGCTGGAAGGAAGTCGTGGTTGTCTATGAAGATTCTAATGATGGAACTGGACTATTACCACATTTGTCTGTAAATCTACTACAGAGCAATGTTGTTGTCTCAAACCTGAGTTCTATCTCCCCTTCTGCTGAAAATGATCAAGTTCTTGAAGAACTCTACAACTTAAAGGCCATGCAGACGAGGGTCTTGATTGTTGATATGCTTCCAGATCTTGCGTCTCGCTTCTTCCAAATGGCAAAAGAAGTTGGGATGATGACTGAGGGATATGCTTGGGTAATATCTGATCCACTAACCAGTTTATTGAGTTCTGTGGATTCGGTTACTATTGAGGCGATGCAAGGTGTACTAGGTGTGAAGGCTTACGTTCCAAGATCCGAGGAGGTTAGAGGATTCACTAAGAGATGGAGCAAGAGGTTTCATGAGGAGAATCCAAATATTGACCGAACAGAACTCAATGTTTTTGGATTGTGGGCATATGATAGCACAACAGCTTTAGCTGAAGCAATTGAACGAGTTGGAGTTCCTTCCCCACGATTCAAGAAACCGGTTGACGGAGGGAATTCAACAGATTTGGAAGCAATAGGGACTTCAAATAGCGGATCATCACTTGCTTCTGCAGTCAGAAACTTCGCCTCAAAAGGGTTGAGTGGCGATTTCAAGATCACTAATGGTCAGCTGCAACCATCTGCGTTTGAGATAGTGAATGTGATTGGCAAAGGAGACAACATGGTTGGATTCTGGACAGAGAAATATGGGATTTCAAAGGAACTGAAGATGGATGATGATAAACCAGTTTACTCAACAGAAAAGGACAATCTTCGAGGCATCTTGTGGCCAGGCCAGACGAGCAATGTACCTAAAGGTTGTAGGAAGAAGTTGAGAGTCGGAGTTCCTCACAAAACTGGGTTCAGTGAATTTGTTAATGTTGTGAGGAACACAGAAACTAAAGCTGTTGAAGCAACAGGTTTCTGCATTGATGTTTTTGAGGAAGTCATGAGATCATTGCCATATGCTGTTCAATATGAGTATATTCCTTTTGAAACCGCTGATTACCCGAGCGTTGGATATTACGACGATCTTGTTAATCAAATATATCTTGAGGTAAGCCCAAGCAGTTTTTGTCAAAAAAAAATCTGCATTGTTCACTTGTCTATTGAAGTACTAATTCTTATGCCAATGACAGAAATATGATGCTGTTGTAGGAGATGTGACCATTACATCTAACAGATCAAAGTATGTCGATTTCACCTTCCCTTACACAGAATCTGGTGTTTCCACTGTTGTCCCAATCAAGAATAATGAGAGGAAGAATGGTTGGATATTCTTGAAGCCTCTAACAACTGCCCTATGGCTAACCATTGGGGCATTTTTCATCTTCACTGGACTTGTCGTTTGGGTGTTTGAGCATCGCATAAACAAACATTTCCGAGGTCCACCTATGCAGCAAGTTGGAATGATCTTCTGGTTCTCTTTCTCAACACTTGTTTTTGCACATAGTAAGTCCATAATTCTTGATACTTATAGTCCTTAAAGACCTCGTTCTTGTTCTGTCTTAACTAGTTCAACTTACAATGACAGGGGAGAAAGTGAAGAGCAATTTAACAAGATTTGTGGTGATCGTGTGGGTGTTCGTGGTGGTGGTTTTGACATCGAGTTACACTGCGAGCTTGACATCCATGCTAACAGTTCAAAAACTCAACTCTATAGAAATGATAGTAAAGAGGGGCGAATACGTTGGCATCCAAACCGGCTCTCTAATCACTGGAGGTATGATATTTGACTATAGCAAGTTCAGAGAATATAGCTCAGTTGAGGAATACGACAATGCCCTCTCTAAAGGTAGCAGAAATGGAGGAGTAGCTGCCATTGTTGATGAAATCCCTTACATTAGGCTCTTCCTTAGCAAGTACTGCCACAAGTATACTATGATTGATCCAAAACACAAGACTTCTGGTTTCGGATTTGTAAGTATCCTTTCTTAGTACTTTCTCTCATCCACACTCAGAATTGAAAAGCTCAAATCTCATCCATAAAATCTCATCCATAACAGGCATTTAAAAAGGGTTCGCCACTAGTCTCCGATACTTCAACAGCAATCTTGAATCTTATAGAGGATGGGAAAATCGATATGATTACACGAAGATGGTTTGGAGGAGAAGACTGCTCTGCTGATGGCTTAGAAAGCCTCGATCTGGATCGTTTTACGGGCCTATTTCTCGTTGTAGGGCTATCATCATCAACAGCTCTAGCTATATTCTTCTCCACATTCCTTTATCAGAATCAGCATATATTAGCCTCCTCGGCTTCAATCAAGAAAAAGCTGCATGATCTTGCTAGAGCTTTTGTTCAGGAAAAAGATGATGTATCAAAGCATTCAGAAACTAGTGGAGAAATAGTTCTAGCACAAAGTCCATCATTCAAGACTTCATGTGATCGAGAAGAAATGCTTTCCCAAGATGAAGAGATCACAAAAGTAGAAATAGAAATGCACAAGGATGATTCATAGGTGCTGGTATATTCTATTAAGGTGTTACACTTGAGTTTGATAACATAAAACTAAATATTTTAGCCCTGCATTGCTGGGTCCTTCCCATTGAAGTATTCAAGATTCTATTGCTTTTCTATGCTTATCTTGATGAGCTTTTGCATTGTTTGGTTGAACTGTCGAAACACAACTGCTGTAGGGGCTGATTATTCTTGATCTTGACATGAATGAAATTTGACTCAATTATGTAGTTTAGTCAAATTTAATAGAATTGCATTCACATGTACAAATCATCTTGCACGGTCAGGTATCAGCTTTCTGTTGTGATTTTGCAATGGAGACTTCAAGATTCCATTGCATTTCTATGCTTATCTTCATGAGCTTCTGTGTTGCTCGGGTGAACTGTCGAAATGCAACTGCTGCAAAAGGCTGATGTTGGAGTTATTCTTGATCTTCAAACACCTCTTTGAAAGATTTACAAAACTTGCATTTCTACGACCATTGAAGATTTCCACTTTAAGAAAAACAGTTACAGCACGATGATTGTGCCTCATTTCAGAGATTCAAGGAGTGATGTCGTTTCTGCAGCTTCTGCTGGTATACATACATACTATTCTCATCTCTACTATTTCATTGCCTACCGTATTTTTCAATGTTATTCTCATTATAGACCTTTCTTGCATTCATAATCAAGAAATCAAAATTTTGGAATATTTTCGAGAAAACGCTCTAGGCTCGTTCCTAACTTTGTGGAGTTGATGTAGCGGAGAATCGAGGCGAACTCGTGGCGTGATAGCCTCGATTCCGGGAACGGGACGACGATGGAAGGGTAGATGGAATATTTATTTTTAAAAATTTAAATTAAGTAAAAAATATCGTTGTTTATGAATTAGATTAATTGGTAACAAAAAACTATGTTAATTTAAATATTATATTGATTTAAAATATAATATAATAACAATATTATCAACTTAATGAGTATATTATTAAATTTAATGAGTATTGTATATTAATTATTAAATATGTATAACAATAAATTAAATTTTAAGACGGTAAAAAAAAAATTAAGTCAATTTTATTTTGAGTAAATAACACTTAAACCATCAATCTAACAAAATTAGTAGTCGTCATTTAAAATAACAATTTTCGGTTCTTAAAGTCTAACTTGTATTATTATTATTATTAAAAGTTTATATTTAAATAGGCCAAAAATAATTAAAAAATAAGGAAAGATATGAATAATATAAAAAGAAAAATATAATATTTTAAATAAATCTATATAATATTTTAAATTTTAATTTTAAAATATATAACTAATTTTTTATTTATAAATTTAATACAAATTTCCTTCTCCTTAATTGCATTAAAAATTTAATTTAAAAATTTTAAATTTTAAATAATTATAATTAAATAATTATGTAAACTTTTTGAAAGAAAAAGAAATGACATCTACTTATATTTCTCACCAACAAATGAAAACAAAATGGAAAAAGAGTATGATGTTCAGAAATAAATGAGAGCAACCAAAAATTAATTTTGACACTTTAAACGATAATGACTTATTCATTTCAAATTTATTTTTAATAATTTTTATATCAAATTTAAGATCTTCTCGTAATCTTTAATCCAATATTCATATTTAATATTTTTTCATATACTGAAGTTAAAGATTTTTTGAAAAGAATTAAAATAGAAAAAAAGAAAAAAGACAATCTTTAAATCATGAAGACCTACCATGAATTCATTATTGTTTTATTGTATTGTCCTGAATTCCACTTCTCTAAGGATATTTTTTGAAGTCAAAAATAAAAATTCTATATATAAAATAGGAGTTTTTTGTACCTTCAAATTATTTATCCTCTCATTTTTTCCATCCAAATTTTCTTTCTCTAGTTTATAGTTTAAAATGAATTTTCATTTGAACTCATGATGCAGGTAGAAGCGTGAAATATATTTGATACTGATAATATACGAACTCCGTTGATAACCATTGTATACCGGAATACGTACAATAAGGGTTAATCCGTTGATTCACTCATGAATACCGGAAGAACACCGCGAGAAGGGAACAATCCCACCCTTTACATTTTAACTTTCAATTCAACTCCCCTAAAACATAAATAAAACTCCTATTTATAATAAAACCCTAAACATCTAAAAGGAAACAAACTAACTTGACCAACAAGACAAATCAATAATTAAAGATATAATATATTATACAATTCTATCTTCATCATCGACCCTATGCAGAACATCATCAAGGACGTTTCCGATTCGAGGACGAATCGTTTCAAGGATGGAGAGAATGATGAAGATAGAATTGTATAATATATTATATCTTTAATTATTGATTTGTCTTGTTGGTCAAGTTAGTTTGTTTCCTTTTAGATGTTTAGGGTTTTATTATAAATAGGAGTTTTATTTATGTTTTAGGGGAGTCGAATTGAAAGTTAAAATGTAGAGGGTGGGATTGTTCCCTTCTCGCGGTGTTCTTCCGGTATTCATGAGTGAATCAACGGATTAACCCTTATTGTACGTATTCCGGTATACAATGGTTATCAACGGAGTTCGTATATTATCAGTATCAAATATATTTCACGCTTCTACCTGCATCAGTCGATCATATTGACCGTGTAGGAAGTCAAAGATCTCTCGATTCTGTGCTCGTAATTCCTTGAATTGTTGAGACAGAAGGTCGTCGTCACGATGGAGATAATCTTGAACATTTTGAACGGTTGATTGACGGGAGACATCGTGTAGGAGCGTAGCAAGGCTCTGGATACCAACTGATGCAGGTAAAAGCGTGAAATATATTTAATACTGATAATATACGAACTCCGTTGATAACCATTGTATACCGGAATACGTACAATAAGGGTTAATCCGTTGATTCACTCATGAATACCGGAAGAACACCGCGAGAAGGGAACAATCCCACCCTCTACATTTTAACTTTCAATTCGACTCCCCTAAAACATAAATAAAACTCCTATTTATAATAAAACCCTAAACATCTAAAAGGAAACAAACTAACTTGACCAACAAGACAAATCAATAATTAAAGATATAATATATTATACAATTCTATCTTCATCAACTCATCTATATAAACACGATAATTTTTTTTTGAAAGATATATGATAAAATTATTGAGTTATATAAAAACAAACAAAATTGTTTTTGTTTTTTTTTTTTAGAATAAATACAAACAAAATTGTAAATTAAGTATTTCAATTTTTAACGTTACATATGGCCCATGAACAAAATTCTCCCAAAATAAAGCTAACAAAAATACTAATTGCGTGATTAAAATAGGTAACTCGCGTAATCCATGTGTTTGATAGCTGACTTAGGGCGTGTTTTGTAGTATTGTAGAGCCTATATTGCTTGCCAACATGGAGCATTATTCATTGTTTTGTAGCCAACTTAAGAATCGGCTTGGCCCGCTTAAAAAGGACGGCCCGTCAAAAAAAACACTATTCCTACATGAATCTGAAACAGGAGCAGACCCTCAGCTCTATTTACTACCCTTCTACAGTGTAAGCCCTTATTTTACAAGTTTACAATTATACCCCCAAAATGAAGGTTCAAAATAAGCAAATCTCACTTTCCCTCTTCCTTCTCTTTTATGCACTTCACCCAGACGGAAGAGAGACAGGAGAGAGCCGCCATTTTCTTTCCCAACCAAAAGTAATTTGCAAGGTATTGGTGTTGCTTCGATTATGGTTCCTACGCGATTGGTTCGTATTAGACTATGGCAACTCAGATTTCTCGATATATGTCATGAATGTCGAGCTAGGGTTTTTTTTTTTTTCAACGTTTGGAATCGCGGCATAGTGATGTTGGGTTACTTGTGGCTGGATAATTTAGATGTTTTCCTTCGACTTATAAATGTTTTTTAGGGATACTATAGCGTCGAACGGCAAGACTGATTATTATTTGCTCACCATGAACAGGGCAACTGTTGGAACCCTGTTCCCTACAGCTCGAAGAGGAAGATAGCAGCGCAGTTGTCGAATTCGTGCCTCAAGCATACAACTTTTTGTGAGTAGAACAAACCACTGTTATATAATTAATTTTTGTGGGTTACATAACTTCTCACTGGTGTGATTTTGCTATACTTGGCATTGATTGAGGTACTGATAGTTGATGTAAAGCCATTTCTGTTTTTAAAATTTGCAGTATTTGAATGCTATCAGGCCATGAATTCTGCGTGTTTTGTAGGATTACATAATTTATCATTTTTTGAAATTTGCTGTATTTTCTAATTGCGGTATTTCATCGAACTCTTGCCCCAAATTAGGAATTTTGAACGTAACTATGCCCTCTCGACGCCAAATAAATGCTTACGTGTTTTCAATGGCGGAGGAAATTATGCACCAACAACTATTGCAAATCATTGCAGTTTTTGATCAAATAGATAGAAGTAAGGCGCGAAAAAGGAATCGATGTTTAGGACCCGGGCCTTATACTATACTGACACGTATTCCCGACCAAGTAAAACACATGGGTAGGCTCGTTAACGTTAGTGATGTTGATTGTATTTTAAATTTGCGGATGGATCGCAACACGTTTGGGCGCCTCTGTCAACTGTTGCGACAATTGGGAGGTTTAAACAACGGCCGGTATGTGACTGTTGAGGAGCAGGTTGCTATGTTCTTATCTGTACTCGCGCATCACAAAAAAAATAGGGTCGTCCGCTTCGATTTTTGGAGATCGGGATATACCATCTCAAAGTATATTCACGTGGTGCTTAAAGCCGTGCTCTCACTTCACATATTACTATTCGTTAAGCCGTCTCCTGTCACGGAAGAATGCGTTGATAGTCGGTGGAAATGGTTCAAGGTATGCTTAATATTATTTCATGGATGTTATGAGGTAATCTATTAGATTTTTGCTAGTGGCAACTGCTGATGATGGTTTTATTTTTGTGTGATTGCTTGATAGGGTTGTTTGGGAGCTTTGGATGGTACGTACATCGACGTGATGGTACCCACTGAAGACAAGCCACGGTACAGGACACGCAAGGGTCATATATCTACTAATACGCTGGCTGTCTGCGACCGCAACCTCAAGTTTGCATATGTGCTTCCAGGCTGGGAGGGATCCGCGGCGGATTCCCGTATTCTGCGCGATGCATTGACTAGGCCGTATGGTCTGCGGGTCCCAAAAGGTGGTTTCTTTGCTTATTATTACCTAATATGAAATCTCATATTATGGTCTGCTTCCTATTACTAAGATGTCTATACTGTGGTTATCTTTGATTTTTTCTTATAGGAAACTACTATTTGTGCGATAATGGGTACGCCAATTGCGATGGATTTCTCGCACCGTACAAAGGGGTTCGATACCACTTGAAAGAGTGGGGGGCAATGGCAGCGAGACCACAAAACGCACAAGAACTATTCAACCTAAGGCATTCTAAGGCACGCAATGCAATCGAGCGTGTCTTCGGCATCATGAAAATGAGATGGGGAATACTCCGTAGTGCTTCTTACTACCCTATTAAGATTCAGACCAGATTAATCATGGCGTGCTTTGTGTTGAATAATTTCATTCGCGGAGAGATGGGTAATGACCCCATCGAACAACATTTTGATGAATTGTTCCCGGAGGCTGCTGAACTTGAGCCGGACCACGGGGAATTTGTTGATAGCGTAGATCCTTCTCCTATGTGGAATGCAGCTCGTGATGAGCTTGCAAATTCAATGTGGCAGCAATACTTGGCAAATTAAAACTATTATTTGGTTGTTGTAAGATGGAACTCGTTTTAGATTCTTTGTTGATTGACATCTAGGTTGTGTAATTTTATGTGTGTATTGCTTATTATCAAAGTTTATGTTGGTATTTGCATAATGGGAAAGTATGTTTGTATGATGTTTATGGCAGTTTGATTTATTATGGATTGATTGATTGTGTTGTTTTGATTGGTTGTGTTGTTTTTTATGACCGATGATTGGGAATGCTTGTCCTACTTATATCGAGTTTATATGGAAAGTTGTAATTAAATCCACGTGTGTTGTTTTTTCTGCAGCTGATGGATAACAACTACGGCAATGAGCAAGGTTGTCCCGAGTGTGCTTGTGGTGGAGGTAAAATGGTTCTCCGCCGTGCCGGTCCAACAGCAGTGAATGCAGGTAGATACTTCTACAAATGCCCCTCTGGTCTGAATCATAAGAGATCGTTTTTGTGGCGCGACGAAGTGGAAGTCGAGGATGGCTCGTCTGTGCATAGTTTGCCTCCACCAAATACAGGTGGTGCAGTGCACTCTCTAGGGGGGCGGAAATCTAACCGTCGTGATGTTGAGATCCACATTATCATTATATTTGTGGCTATGGCGTTGTTTTTCTTAGGTGTAATTGTCGGCAAGCTTTTCTAAGGTTATATATGTGTGTCTAAGATGATATGTGTTTGTCTTGTAATATGTAAATGTTAAGCAGGCTTTTGTGGGATGCTATATATGCATATTATTTTGTAAACCGTCTTCATTCGATTAGAATGACTTATTATATACTATAAAATTTTGTGGGATGCTATATACTTTTTTTTTTTTTTTGATCAATAAAAAATTCATTAAAAAACTGGGGTGGTACTAGGAGTACCAAAAACATCAAACAAGTGGTGCAAACACGTTGGAGCACCACAAAGTAAAAGAAACATTGAACTCGACAACATGGAATATTTTGTTCCAGTTCCAAAGCCTCCCTTTGACCTCATTAACAAGATTGGACACCTCCCAATTCTTGTTCTCAAACTGTGGGATGCTATATACTATGCTCATATTCATTTATATACTACAAAATTTTGTTAATATTTTGATTTATAGTAAATAGCATAAATTATAAAAGATTAAAAATTAATATAATGATGCCTATAGAAAATTAATATAAGAGAACACATATTAGATATCACACAAGATATGAAAATTGATTAAAATTTTTAAAAATCGTATAAGCATGTGTAGATATGAAAATCGTATAAGAGATTATATATTAGATATGTGTAGATATGAAAATCGTATAAGTGTAGATATGAAAGAAGATTAAAATTTTAAAAAATAAATAAGTATGAATGAGGATTGAGGAAAATTAGATACTATACATTATACGATTAATATAATTATTTATAGATGTGATAATTGATTAATAATTTTATGATATGGTCTTTAATTAAAAGTTTAGAAAAAAATAATAATGAATGAGTATCGAGGAAAAATAGAATGGAGAGATTATACGACGCCACGTAGGGAATGAATGAGAATTGAGGGGAAAAAAAGTTTGGGTTATGTATTAATATATATAAATATGGTTTGATTTTTTTTTTTAAAAGAAATTAATATTTTTGCAATGAATAACCTGGTGGTTACATGTCAATCACATAATCAATTTTAATACAGGGGATCTAGCCACCGTCAATGCAAGAAGCTGAAAATCTGTCATCAACAAATAAGAAATATGACTACAAGCCATCATTACATATTGCTTAATGACACCATCAACCACCACAATTGAATGCTACTTACTCATCTTCCTCAGTTATCTATAACTCAAATTTTTCTATATAAACTTAACACTCTTCCTCATAATATAACACACAAACATCGCAAGCTTTGCAATATATAATCATGCCGTGGGAACACATTCCGCAGCAAGATCAGTATTTGTACACGGTGAAGTGGACTCAGCCGTTCGATCAGCACCTCCTTCGTCGTCTACTTGCAAAGAGAGATGAGGTCGCTCCGACGTTACCGCATAAGTCACCGCACGTACTTATAGACGTGCTAGATGCATTCAACGACGATCTCCAGACAAGCTTCCGACTGCTCGATCTCCACCAGCGCCTGGAGTTCCTTGAACGGCGTTTCTACGTGTTCAAAGAATTGACGAATATGCCAGCAACACAATGGGATATGGCGACAAATCAAATCCACGCCGTTGACGAGGTTTGGGAGAAAATATTTGAGGTACGTGAGGATCAAAGTTATTTTGGTTGTTTGTGTTTAGATCCTTAGAAATAATTTGTGAGTATAACCCTTTTATAGGAGAATTGGCTAGCTCAAGCATATCTACGTGCCGGAGAACCCGAGTACAATGAGATGTGCATGTTATTTGCGCCAAACGAGATCAAAAGAGAGATATCACATACTCTCGTTCTTATTAGCGACTCCCCTTCGCGCAAGAAGCCTTCTCCGATCAATTTGATTTCAACATCTCCACAAGAGGATGAGGTGAATTCCCCGGCTCCACCGCCTCCAAAACCCGTCGTCAGGAAACTCAACTTTAACGAAGCTGATGATGCAATGTCCAGTGTGGGATATGTTCAGACTATAACGCCACACTACTATGTCCCATGGCCGAAGTTGGAAAGTAGGCTTCGTTATCCAACAAGTGAGAATGCATCTGGCACTCGTAAGAAACCAGCGGCGGCGAAGGATGTTGTTAGTCCGCGTGTTGGTTATGACAGCTCTTGCGCATCGTCGTCACCGTTTAAGTAAATTTTAAGGTCTTGTTCTTGTTTGCGTGGAAGTATTGCTGCTCTAGTAACTTAGGTATATTTTGTATTAACAAGTAATTATCCCATGTCTAGTGTTACGTGGAAGATGGGCGTTCATCCCATGGCCATAGATATAAGGCCTTATTTTGAAAATTATGATGAATGGGCAGCCACGGTTTATATCTTGTAGTAATAACTTTCTTGAATCAACTTCTATGTTAAAAATAGCATGCATGGATAATATAAATAACCTCCTTCGTTTGCCAAAATACTCATTGACAACACAAAATAAATAGACCAGAACTAGATTACTACCGCTCCGCCGCACTACGGCATCACAACCAACTAGCAGAGTCAATATATACAGAAGTTTTGGATTCAACTAGATCACACAAAATATATACACATAAACCAAACATAAACAAGCCAAAATAGATCTTGGATCCTATATAGAAGTTTTGGATTCAACTAGATCACACAAAATACTAACACCAAGCGCTGCCAGTTCAGGGGAAACGAGACTCATTACGATGAGCTTGAAGAAGACGTGCCACGTACTGAATCTTCGCTTCGGCAGGCAACCCAATGAAGATCTCCAGGCGCTGAACTTTGTCCGCTAAAATTTCACAAATATCAAACTTGTCATTCATGTCCAGCCCGGGAATCAAACCCAATTGCTCGTATACTGTCTGCCTCGCCATGCCGAGATCAAACTCGTATCCCACGCGAGTGGCAAGGTTGTCAAGGCGCTCTTTGGTGTCACGACTAATCTCCCCGAGCCACTTGTAGACGCCATTCATCTCTTCCCCTTCCCCTGTTTTACGTTTTTTACTCACCTTTCTTGCAGTTGAAACCTTTTTCTCACCCTGGCAGACACTATCTTCTGCATCTTCGGTCGCTTCTCCATCTTCATTGACATGATGCTGTAAACCATCACCAGTCTGCTGTCCAAGATTGCCACCTACTTCACCAAGACTATCAGCCGCATACATCTTGTGCATTGCCTCCATAACATCCTCTGCGTTTGAGCCATTTGCACGGTCCTTACCAAATACTTCTTTCCAATCTTCAAACATTGGCCAGCTTTTGAAACGCATCTTGGTTGCGTTTGAATCCTTCTGCGTTGATTCAAAAAATGACAATTATTAAAAGAACTTGAGTTTTGTAAATAGAAACACCAAAATTTTATACTTCCTATTATACCTTCACAATCGTCTCCCACTGATCGTTGTCACAATCTAACATGAACGTCCCCTTCGCATTAAACCCAACTCCACTAACATTGAGGGCCATAAGTAGCGAGTTATAGCTTTTTTTCCACGCGCTAAGCTTGGAATTGATATGCGGCATCCCTTTTATGTCAGTCCCGACAAATTCTTTGCGCATAGATTCTTCGAGTTTCAAAAGATAGCCAGCTCGAAACCCATTGTCGGCCTTCCAACCTTGAGCAACGAGTTCCTTGAGCGAGGCCAACAACATTTCTTCCTCCCGGGGCGTCCAGCTTCGGCGTGTCTTGTCGGGCTTCGATGCCCTCACACGACCGATGTCGCTGCTGCCTACTTAACCATCATATAGCCGCACACAATAATAGAAAATTTTACATCAGAATCCACTATATTTGGGGTGAGAAGCACATTATAAGCAGTTGTAAAACCAGAATCAAACGACGAAACAAGACAACAACCAACAACCAACAACCAAAGTGGCCAATGAAATATTTTACAATGGGCAATATAAACCATGTAGCGAGCACTCATTGTCAAACATCTATACATTTCAGACATGGAAACTATGACAACAATTTACCAATGACACCAATTAAAGCTTCACTAGCTTTCTCCTAAATCGATTTTATAAATTGAGCAAAAAAAATAAAAAAATAGAAAGGCATCATCCACATTACCTTGTTGCGTTTCACTCATGGTCGTTGCGGATCTGCTTTGAAATTGAACGTAGCACGAAGTGATTTTCCTTTCCCGTCGAAGTTGCGCCGGCAGATTTCAAGAGAAGGAAAAAAAATTGGATTTTCCTTTCCTTTTCCCGTCAAAGTTGCGCCGGCAGATTTCAAGAGAAGGAAAAAAAATTGCTTTGCTATCTACTGATTATTGCTGAAAATCCCTCCAATTTGGGATGCCATAGGTATATTCCCGCCACTATATCTGCGAAAAAAATAGAAGGGTACGCTAGTATTTTGCCAAGTTAAACCAGGGACAAGATGGTAAATTTGAATGGGTATAATAAGTAAACAGTATGCTACAAAACGCTGAACCCAATTAATCCTTCCTATTTTCGGCTCCTACAAAACGCATGGCCCATGTTAATTATCATGAGTGGGCCAGTGAAGTGTGGCCCATCACTAACTATATTGTACAAAATTTCCGTTCCTACAAAACACGCCCTTAATTAATAGTTGCGGCCCGAAAATTGACCAAGGCCCGCACCAAATCACTGTTACACTTGGAAACCACAACTCACGCTCATCCCCAGTTACGTTTTCTCACCCTCAACAGTGACATTCATTATTTTTGAAGATTACAAGTTTGCCCTTGGAAGATTCTGCATTTCCTTTAGTCCCGCACAAATACGAAGGTTCTAGTGTTGACTTCTTCATCTCCCCCATCTGGAGTCCATTACAAGTAGGGTTGTAAATGAATCGAATAATTTTGCTCGATTCGAGATTCGATTCGAAATTATTCGATTCGTATTCGATAATAAATATTCGATTCGATTCGATTATTATTCAAATACTTAAATGAAATATTGATATTCGATTCGATATTCGTAGTTATTCGATTCGAAATATATATATATATATATATATATATATATAAATAATTTTTTATTTTAAATTATTGAATATACTAAAAAGTAAAACCTAAACCTAAACCTAATTCACTAAAAGTTATTCCTCAAATCTCATCGCCGCACAGCTCATTCCTGCACCTCAAATCTCATCCTCAACCTCAAATCTCAAATCTCATCGCCGCACAGCTCAAATCTCCTCCTCAACCTCATTCCTCAAATCAGCGCCGCACAGCTCCCTCCTGCACCTAAACCTCGTCGCCCCACCCCCGCCGCAGATCTGCGCCTGCACCGCGCCGCGCCGCCTGCATCTGCACCGCGCCGCGTCGCCGCATACCTCTGCATCGCCGCCTGCTCCAGAGATTGCACCGCGCCACATCGCCGCCTGCATCTGCACCGGTCGCCGCACCTGCATCTGCATCGCCGCCTGCTGCTCCAACTTCTGCATATCTATCTTGAGAGAGAGAGGGAGAAATGGGTCAGGGGAATCTCCTCTGCATATCGCTGCCGCTAACGGCCAGATCGAGGTGGGAATCTTGAAAAAATGTCTTACTTTATTTTGCTCAATTTTAGTTTTAGTTGTTCTGTTTTCCCTCCCTTTTTGGGTTCTTGGTGTCTGTTTTGTGAATTTGGGATTCTTGATTTGTGGGTTTCAGATTCTCTCGTTGCTTCTCGACTGATCCGTGAAGCCGGATGTGTTGAATCGGCATAAACAGGTCTGCTTCTGCCTTCTGCTTCTTCATCTCCCTTTCGTGTGTGGAGAGATTGATTTTTTTGGATAGTTCATTTTGATGAAAAATGTTTGATCTTGACTGTTGATTATTTGTAGAATTGTGTGATTGTTTGATCTTGTGATTTTATGTTTGTTTTGGCAGAATGCAGTTAATGGCCAATTCAAATCTAATAGAAAATACTCCTCAAGTAGATGAGATTACGGTGGAAGTGAATGATGTGGAGAAAGAAGTTGTGGATTGAAGAGGTGTTTGCAAAAGAAGCTTCACGTTAAGTTACAAGCTTGAAGGAAGATTGAATGCTTGACATTTGTTCTAGTATCATGTTATTTTGATGTATTTGAAACTTTTCATGATGTATGTTTCTACATGGATATTGTTTATTTCACAATATTTTGAATTTGTGGCTTATATATTATTTAACATTTTTTTTCACTTCAGATTTTCGAATCGAATATTTTCGAATCGAATAATATCGAATACAAGTCGAATATTCGAATCGAGTATTCGGTTCGACAATTTAAGGAACTATTATAAAACGAATCGAATACTCGAATCGAATCGAATAACTCAAAAATATCAACGAATCGAATAACGAATCAAATTTAATATTCGAACTCGAATCGAATCACGAATCGAATAATAGTTTCATTTCACGAATACAAATCGAATATGTTGATATTCGCTTCGATTCGATTCGATTACAACCCTACTTCCCACTTACCTGTCCCTCGATTTTACGTAACTTTGAGAATGACATGATACTAAAAAAAAATGATTGTTGCCCATTTGTTTACTGTATTTAATTAAATGTGTTCAGTGGATCACTTTATTTTTAGATTAATTTTAATTTTAATTTTAATTTTAAATTAACTTGATTTCAAATTTTAAATTAATTAAAGATTAATTTAATGAAATTTAACTCATTTTTTTATTCATATTCATTTTTAAGTCATTGTTAGCATTTATTGAATCAGGCGCCTGAATTGAAAAGAAACGAAAAAATTCATAGCAGAGCGCCAGAAAAGGGGAGAGCAACGGAGGCGGCTCTGCCATTGCTGTTTAGCCAGGGACAAAGAAGGTCCTGGTGGAGGTGGCGTCGCGTTAGTGATGACGGCATCATTACTTGAAATTGAAGGAGAGAGTCGGTGAAAAATAGGAGATCTAGGATTTGGAGGCGGCAGTGACTTAGACAAAGGGGTGACTAGAGCCCAGAGAGAAAGACAGAAAGAATAGGTAGGTTGGAGAAATATGTTAGAGTTTAGGTTTGTATATGACCTTAATTAATCCAATTTTAACTTACTAGTAAATAGTCCGTCGAAATTCGACGAAAATTTATTATTATTTAAATCCGTGAAATTATTCAATGCGATTTTTTATTTATTAATTTTATTTTATTAAAATAAAGTATCGAATGAGATATTTTTAAAATAAATATTGTAACATTTATTTAAAATTGACCTAAATTAGATGTCTTATGAAATGTATATCTAAACAGAGTATGACTCACAAAATTTTAAAATAGAAACTGCAAACATTTATTTGAAAGTTACTTAAATTTATATTTCTATAATTGCAACCAATCACTGGAAAAAAATATCAATAGTGACTTAAACTTATAAAGTCCGAATAAATTATTAAATTGGTAATTATTTCATAATCTATCGAAAATTTCATCACATACCATATTAGTTGTTGTGTCATACGTATGACTGTAGGGGGTGAATCCAACAATTACGGAAGTGACGTCAGTAACGTCTGGATCGATGGGCACTAGCAACCTGAAACCACAAGCAACGTTAGAGCCCTCCGAAGAGCACCGGTGGGGGTGTCGATGGAAGGGCCTCCGACGCTCAAGTCAGTGAATTGATATGAATAATAACGTAAGTAACGTAAGTAACGTAATGATAATAATTAAATGATGGAGAGAAGATAGAAAAAGGATAGTAATGAGGGAGTTCTCCGACTGATCCGATTGATCCAGTAGTCAGAGGTAGAGCTAATGAGCGGTATGGATCAAGGGGCGACGGACGTCGGGGCTAGCGGGGTCAGCCGGACAATCGGAACCCTAGAAAGTTGTGAGCGTGGAGGCGGAACGGAAGAGCGGGGATAGCGGGAGTGAGAGATCGTGTGTGAGTGCCAGAGTGGGAATGAATGATTGACCGTGCCCAATTATGTCAATGGGCTAGTGCATATATAGGTCACGGGCCCGTAGGGCGGCGACTAAGGTTTCTAGAGTATTCTCTGAACCCTTCTCGTTCCGATTCCCCCGGAAACGTCCTTTCATATCTTCCTATTTTTTCTAGGTATCCAACTACTATTGACTTATGAATGGACTTGCTTCATTGGGCCGACCCGCTGGGCCGCATGATTTCGGGTTGCACGGATTCTGTCCATTACACCAACTACTATTGACTTACGTATGGACTTGCTTCATTGGGCCGACCCATTGGGCCGCATGATTTCGGGTTGCACGGATTCTGTCCATTACAGTTTGTCCCCCACTCCTTAGTTATATTATAACTATGGAGTTTTAAAGTTTTTCGTGTGATCCGTATATCCTTGGCATAATTTTCGAGAGGGGCTTACCGGAGAAGAGGAGGGCGTGTTGCCTAGTTTAGCTGGATCGTAGGGCACGTGCGGCGTGGGAAGGTGATGTTGGAGCTCCCCAACATGGATGATGGAGGAGCGCCGGGTGTGCGGGGCGTACCGGGCGTGGGGTAGTGAAGTTGGAGCTTCCCCAACATGGATGATGAAAGAGCGCCGTGCGCGCGGGGCGTGCGGGGCGTGGGGTGGTGATGTTGGAGCTCCCCAACATGGATGATGGAGGAGCGCCGGGCGTGCGGGGCGTACCGGGCGTGGGGTAGTGAAGTTGGAGCTTCCCCAACATGGATGATGGAAGAGCGCCGGGCGTGCGGGGCGTGCCGGGCGTGGGGTAGTGATGTTGGAGCTCCCCAACATGGATGATGGAGGAGCGCCGGGTGTGCGGGGCGTACCGGGCGTGGGGTAGTGAAGTTGGAGCTTCCCCAACATGGATGATGGAAGAGCGCCGGGAGTGCGGGGCGTGCCGGGCGTGGGGTAGTGAAGTTGGAGCTTCCCCAACATGGATGATGGAAGAGCGCCGGGCATGCGGGGCGTGCCGGGCGTGGGGTAGTGAAGTTGGGGCTCCCCCAACATGGATGATGGAGGATTGCAGGGCGTGCGGGGCGTGCACGGCGTGCGCGGTGTAGGGGGGCGCGGCTGGGGATCCCCCCGTATGGACAATGGAAGAATGCAGGGCGTGCGGGGCGTGCATGGCGTGCGGGGCGTGCGGGGTGTTGATGTCCAATTTCAAAAGAAGGGAGAACATGGTTGGCCTATTGGTGCGGGGCGTGTAGGGTGTAGGAGGTTCCCTTTCAAAAAGGGAGGACACGATGGGCCCGATGGTGCAGGGCGTGCGGGGTGTTGATGTTTCCTTTCAAAACAAAAGGGAGAACACGGTGGGCCCGACGGTGCAGGGTCATGTTTAGTTTCAGCAAAGAAGGACCTTTGGTAAGTCCGCCGATGCCGGGTATGCAGGGCTGCGCTATTTCCTTTCGATAAAAAGAGTCGTTGGTTGGTTCGACGGTGCGGGGCGTGCAGGGCTGCATTGGTTTGTGTGTACGGTCTATAACAAAGTACCTGCTCATTTAAGGTGGACGTGTGGCCACCTTATTGCATCGTACTCCAACATATAATGTCATTTGGAGTCCACTCCATTCTATAAAATGGGGAACTTGTCCCCTCATTCCCTACACACAACATTTGGAGCACTTGGAGCATTTGGAGCTTTGGAGATGGAGTAGAGAAAAGATTTTGAGAGAGCTTTATAGAGGTTGGTTTTTCTCTCTACTCTCTTCGAAGGTTCTTCGAGTGTTCTTCGAATATTCTACGCATGATTAGTTACAACTTTGTCGTATTGTGCTCTTGTATTGCCTTGATTACTTGTTTGGAAAAGTACTGTTTGATCAATTCTTTACCTTTGCTTGAGCGTGATCTTTGTTTATGGGAGTATGTAGATAAATTTTCTAAGTATAAATGGTAGTGTAGATCGAGCTATCTTATGCGGGTGTCTCGGGGTGATACGATCGAAGGTGCTTGCGGATAGATGATATTTGGTGCGTCGTTTTACACCAAATATATCCGGCAGTCAGCCGGTATGCCCACACTGCGCAGACAGCAGTAAGCAAAATCGTCTCCCAAAGGACTGGCGAGAATTTCTCTAATTAAAGTCTGCAAGTAACCCAAGAAATTTTGAGAATAAAATATAGAAAATACTAAACTTAAAATTAAATAAATAAAATCCAAATAAACCAATTTTTCCAATAGCTAAAAGATGAATAAAAATTCCAACAATTAATAAAAGAATTCCAGCAATCAATTAAGTCCACCCTAGCTTAATTATTCCGATCATCGATGCAAAAATAACTTTAAATCATGCAAACAAATCAGTTATAACCACCGAAGACGCTTCTGACGTGATCTTATTTCTCTTTAATTATTCGGTAACCAGGAAGACGCTTCACTAATTACTACCCTAATCGACTGACAACCGTAAGAGACGCTCTATATGTTTAATGAGCCGACAGCATTAATATCTAGAGAAACCCGATTCAAAACCAATAAACTCTGACGCAGGATTATTGAATTAAGACTGCTTTTCCCTTGACCCTGATGTGTCAATTTACCACTAATCAAACCTAAACCACAATTACGGATGGCCGGTTCAATTGGCTATATAATTAATTCTAACCCAATAAATATTTGCAACTATCTAATGGATTAAAACAATTAATATCATTAAACATGGAGAATCGCAGATGCAAGCATAAAATAAAGTATAAGAACAATTAGATCTCACAGAATAATTTCGCTAGTGCTTCCCTAATCGTTGCCGGAATAAACGAATTTAGCTAGAAAACATAATTAAATAACACAAGAAATAAATAAATAAATTGCAAGAAAAAGATGAAAGAAATAAAACTTGAATTGCTCCAAAACTTGCGTCCAGAATTCTGCTCTCCAAGGTGCCGTTTGATTTGTGATATTCTGCCAAAGTTGCAGCTAACTTATCATATATATATGATAAGGAAATAAACCTAATTCTACTATTTAAAAAGTGGCGCATATTGCCATAACTCAAAAGCAAACCTAATCTAATCAAGGCCACTAAAATTTGGTGCATGGGCCTACTTAATTAAACAAAACTAAACACCTAAACTAATCTAAACTAAAAGTGGCGTATAAGCCCATTAGCAATAAGCTAAAGTATAGCCCATGCATGCAAAATCAAAGTAGCAGCTCTCTAAATCTCGTCCATTTAGCCTTCAATCCATGCATTTCAAATCTCTTCTCAAAAGCAATCCTTTTTTCCAAAACCTATCAAATACCATCAAAATTCATATAAGACCATAATTCATATCCAAAAGATGATATTTAACACGAATTAAACACAGAAAACATAGAAAAATCCCCCAAATAAATGCGTATAAATACGCCCAATCAAATCCCCCCATACTTAAACAAAGCTCGCCCTCGAGCACCAAAAAGAACAAAACGACAGGAAATGAACAAAAGAAGACTCAAAACAGCAAAAACAAAGCTTTGGCAACAATATGATAGATAATACTCAAAATCTTGATCAAGATATAATCATCCACAAACCACTAACCATGCTCTTGCTCAGAAAATTATGCTATGTTCTTCATTCAAGTCAAAATTGTGCAAATTCAATCCTGCCTCGCCAAGTTCACTCAATTTCTCTCAAAGACAAATATGGACAGAATAGATTCACACAATTCACAACTTTATGGCTTCAAACACAGCTTGCCCTTATGTCACTATCTCCACCAAAATATGGAACCAATGCACAAATCAAAAGGTCTTGCAATTTGGTTGTAATGGGGCTTGGGTACGTATAGGTGGGATAAACAAGAAAAGGGAATCAAAGAGGCTCAATATATGACTGAAAACATGCAACTCACCAGATCTTCCATCAATAAAACTCTAGAGTAGCTCCTCAAAATATCCACAATCCTCAAAAAGGTGTGCTCAACTCTAACATATACATATAGGGCATAAACATGAATGAATGTATACACAATAGGCCCTTTATTCTCTTTGCACTTTTTTCTTTCTTTCTCTTTTTTCTGTTTTCTGTTCTTTTTTTCTTTTTCTTTTTCTTTTTTTTTTCTTTTTTTTTTTTCAACAGCATATATATATCCCTCACTCAACATACTAAAATGATAGGAGCACTCATCTTCTCATCTCGTCATAACCTAGTGCATTCACATGTTTTCAAGGGACAAAAGCAGGCTGAAATAGGCTTAGGCTCAATATATGTGAGGTTTTAATCAAACAAAAGAGGAGCAATTGAGGCACAAATGGGCTCACTAAGGGAATCGTGAAGGTTCGGATAATATGTTCAGGCCAAAATAATGGTTATTCCTAAATGCCTTAATCATTTTCATGCATTAAATTCTCAAACTCAGTCTTGACTATGGCAACAGGGCAAACCAGAAATTCGGCATTTGAAGTTCGAATCAATCACTCATCAAAGAAACAATTAGAGCTAGTCATGTGTGCTCATTAGGGCTCAATCCTCACAATTTAGTAGGTTTCAAGTAATTTTGATCAAATTTTGCACGTTTTTCTCATACAAGAACACCTACAAACATATGCATAATTCCATCACAAGAGCAACAGCCTATCATACCAAATCCAATATCCTAATCTTAACTCTTCACATCATCCATCATAAAAATTGCCAAAGGACTCGAAACTGACAAGAAAACCAACATAGCAACAAAGCAAAGACACACAAAACAAAGACACCCCCCCACACTTGGACAACACAATGTCCTCATTGTGTGAGAGTATGACAGACCAAAACAGAAACAACAGCAGACAACTAAAAG